>NC_056728.1:69478075-69640833 GCF_019279795.1 Protopterus annectens
CTCACAGGCCTCGCTCTAGTACTCAAATGCTTAGTCTAGCAGAGGATCTCATTTCTTTGATCAGGGGAACCCAGTCTCACCTTGACAGGGCCTCTCACCCACCTCCAGAGAAGAGGCTTAGAGCAGAGCCCCCTGAGCCAGTTTCTTCAGATTATTCCTCTGATGATTCAGAACATACAAATCCTCCAGAAGGCCCTTACTCTCCATATGAGGACTCTGATGCAGAGGATTCCATACCTTCTGCCTCTCCTCCTGAGGAATTTTCTTTTGGGGAAACCTTGCATGCTATGAGGGAACAATTTCAATGGCAGGGCCAGGATTTTTCAGACTCCAGGAAAAGGCTTAGGACCTTCTTACATTTACCACAGCATAGGCCTTTAGCTATTCCACCAGTGCTTACAGTTGTGGATGATGCATTTACTGATGCTTGTACTGCCCCTGATTCTCTGCCTCCGGCCCCTGCTAAGCCCGACAGATACTACAGGGTTCCGGACACACATTATCATTTGTATAAGGCTCCTATTGCAGATCCAGAGACTATTTCACAGGGCCCAAAAGCTGTAACATCTGCCTCTGCCAAAAAACCCTTCCCCTCTGAAAGAGAATCTAGGGCATTGGAGAGATGGGATAAAAAAGTTAATACTTCTGCTACTCTTTCGGCTAGGGCCTTAAACTGTCAATTCCACATGATTCAGTATCAGGAATTCCTGTTAGATCAGCTCACTAAAAAAATTGTCCTCGCCTGAACCGTTAGACCGTAAGTCCCTTCAGGATTTGGTGCATAACACTCAGCAGATCAGTAATCATTCCTTAAAATGCGGCTATGATGCACTGGAGGCTTCCTTTAGATCAGCTATGACTGGTACAGTGATCAGAAGGCATGCATGGTTAAAAGAGCAGTCCTTACCAGACCATGTAAAATCAAAGCTTCTAGATGCTCCCATGGAAAAGCACAGTTTGTTTGGTTCCCCTGCACAGCAAGTGTTGAAGAAGGTGGAAGAAAAAGCTAAATCTGTCCAGACAGTCAAGGATTTCTTACAGGTCCAGCCTCCGAGGTTCAGTAGGAACTGGCCTTCCAAGAATTGGTCCTTTCCAGACACCACCAGAGCACAGAGAGGCAGAAATAGACGCCCTAGAGGCAGAGGTCAGTCCAGAGGTGCCTACAGGGGACGCCAGTGGCAGCCTAACAGCCAGAGAACTACTGCCACAGATCCAGCCACTACCACTTCTACAGGACAATCACAGTGACTTGGCTCTGCAACCGCCTACCAGGGAACAACTGGCAGCACCCTTAGGCGGAAAATTAGCCTTATTTTCAGTAAATTGGTATTACATTACAGGAGACAAATGGATTTTACAGACAATAGACAAAGGCTACAGGTTTCACTTCCATACTCTTCCAAGGAAGAGAGGAATGCCAAACCTTCCTCCAAACCAAAGGACAAATGCTCTACAGCAAATAGACCACTTACTAAGGATGAGAGCTATAGAAAAGGTACCGGCTATGGAACAAGGACAAGGATTTTATTCAAGGCTTTTCCTAGTACCAAGAAAGGAAAACCAATGGAGACCTATCCTCGACCTGTCCGCTCTAAACACATATCTCCTTGTTCCAAAATTCAAAATGCTGACCCTACAGCAACTTCTTCCCATGCTGGGCAAGGAGTCTTGACTGGTGACTCTGGATCTCAAGGAGGCATACCTGCACGTCCCCATACGACCAAATTGCAGAAGATACCTCAGATTTCTTGCAGGATCAGAGCATTATCAATTCTCAGCATTGCCTTTGGCTTATCTACTGCCCAGAGTATTCACGAAATGCCTGGCATCAGTAATTGCTCATTGCAGGCTTCAGGGAATTCAAATTTATCCATACCTGGATGACTGCCTGTTACAAGCGGACAGCAAAGACAAATTAACAAAAGATTTGGAAAAGGTTATTCACCTGCTGCAAGCCCTGGGATACACAGTCAACACAAAAAAGTCAAGGCTGATACCATCCCAAAGGATAACCTTCCTGGGTGCAGAACTGGACACATCAAACCAGATGGCATTCCTCACAGCAGAAAAACAGAAGCAGCTACCACTCTATTTCATGGCATTAACAACACAGAACCAGCTTACAGCAAGGAAAATCCTGCAAGCCCTGGGTTACATGGCATCCTGCATAATAATAATTCCACATGCCAGACTACATATGAGGAAGTTACAATGGTACCTGAGGAATTTATGGTCTCAGCACAAGCACAGCCTAGAGACCCAAATTCCAATAATTCCATGCCTGAAGCAAGAATTCCAGTGGTGGGCCCAGACCTGTCAATTGAACAAAGGACTGCCCTTCCACAGGCCTCACCCAAGCCAGACTATCACCACGGACGCCTCAGACCTCGGATGGGGGGCACACATGGTGGACAAGTGTATACAAGGCTTATGGACTCAAGACCAGATGAACCTACACATAAATCAAAAAGAGATGCTGGCAGTAAAACAGGCAATTCAGACATTCAGACCATTTCTTCAACAGGGTCATTTGCTGATAAGGATGGACAACACCACAGTTATGTGGTATATCAACAAACAGGGAGGCACACATTCATATCCTCTATGCCGGATGGCAATGGACCTCTGGAATGTGGCCCTGAGCCTCAACATTCAGCTCCAAGCCATATTCGTGCCAGGAAAAGAAAATATATTAGCTGACATCTTAAGCAGAACCACCACGGATGCCCACGAATGGATGCTGCATCCAAACATCTTCAAAACCATCACAAGGAAATGGGGACTGCCAGAAATAGACCTGTTCGCATCCCCACACAACCACCAATTGAAAAAATTCTGCACAAGGACATACCATCCACTTGCTTGGAAGGTGGACTCCCTATCCTTCAGTTGGGAAAACCTGACAGCATATGCATTCGCACCTCTTCCTTTGATGCACAAAGTGCTACTGAAGATCAAAGAAGATCACCCGAGGATCATCTTGATAGCTCCAGATTGGCCGAGGCAACATTGGTACCCGCTACTGAGGAGTATGTCCCGGGAACACGCATGGCCTCTACCCCTAATACCTCTACTGCTAACTCAGAACAACTTCAAAATCCTGCATCCAAACTTGAAAACTCTGCAGCTAGCTGCTTGGAACATTACATAAAAAAAAATAACCCAAATTTATCTCAAAGGGTTAGAGACATTATCTTGGAGGCTCGCAGACCCTCAACAAGAAAAACTTATTCAGCAAAATGGAAAAGATATCTCATTTGGAGTGCAACAAAAGGAGTAGATGCATCATTGGCAAACATAGCTAACATCCTGGAATATTTAGCAGAGCTTTTCCACAATGGTCTGTCTTACTCCTCCATTAAGATTCATGCATCAGCAATTTCAGCAGAATACAACATGGATCCTCCAGTCTTTTCTCAACCTCTACTCAGACAGTTTCTCAGAGGAATTAAAATGTAAAACCACCAAGGAAACCACCATTGCCTACATGGGACTTGAACTTTGTGTTAGAAAAGTTGACACTCCCCCCTTTTGAACCAGCAGCAACAGCAGAATTACAGTACTTATCTTGGAAGACTGCATTCCTGCTTGCAATCACTTCAGCTAGAAGGGTTTCTGAATTACAGGCATTAATGGCAGTACAGCCCTTCCTTATCTTCCATCAGGATAGAGTGTCCATGAGAACTAATCCTACTTTATGCCAAAAGTGGTCTCCAGGGTATCTTTAAACCAAGCAATACACCTACCAACATTCTTCCCCAGCCCACAGAACAGGGGGGAAAGATTGCTGCATACCTTGGATGTACACAGACAATTGCGCTACTACCTGGACAGAACCAAGAACTATAGAAAAACTGACCAGCTTCTGGTAGCATATGCAACAGGAATGGAAGGAAAAGCAATTTCAAAACAAACAATCTCAAAATGGATAGGAAATTGCATTAGATTTTGTTACTCTTTTCATGGAAAGGCAACTCCAGAAAACATCAGACCTCATTCCACAAGGGCTACAGCCACTACTACAGCTTTCTTACGAGGAGTGGCTACCAAAGACATTTTAGAGGCTGCTACTTGGAGCTCCGTGCATACATTTGCCAAGCATTATAATCTGCCTTTATACTCCAGATCCTGAGCAGGTTTTGCCACTGCTGTTTTGCAAGGGATCTTAACTACACCATAAATTCTTAGTGCCTCCTTAGTGCCTCCTCCCCCAGTTTGGCTATGGTATTCTACCCATTTGTAAGGACTGCAGATGCATCCTTGAAGGACATAGTACAGTTTTGTACCTACCATAAATGTAGATGTCCGAGAGGTATGCATCTGCAGTCAGGATTACCCACCCTCCTTCCCCTCTGTGGTACTCCTAGGGTATTTGCCCATCTTGTAGCTAGCTGGGGGAATCTATTATGGTGTATTTGTTTGTATATATGTATATACATGTTTATTTCTATTTGCTCTCTATTGTTTGGAAACATTTGCATTTATCCAAATTTAGCCTTACTAGAGGGCACCTGGCATCTGGGGCAAGAAACACTGAGGAAAATGGCGTCGGCTGATGCCTTTATACCCACTGAAATGCAGCTATGACGTCGGGTGAAGTGCGACATCAGCCGAGGCCAGACCCAGACTTTGGAATCCGGCCAACCGAAGGGCTGCCTGAGGCCAGGAACAACCCATTTGTAAGGACTGCAGATGCATACCTCTCGGACATCCACATTTATGGTAGGTACAAAACTGTACTTTCTGACTGGTCGAGTTTCCCCTCTTCTGACTTCCACACTATCTGGGAGAATATTCTGTGGGGCTGAGCTTTGACGACAGAATTGGCATTTTTGCATTTCAGGCCTGGTGTCCCTTTGGAATGCCCTTCAGGCCTCTTATCTGTTTTACCATGTTTTTAATGCCTGGAGAACTCTTCTTTTTTTTTTTTTTTTTTTGCTATTTGGTTCTGGAAAGATTGTCATATACTTAAGCACATGCGTATTATTCTTGCCCCATTTAAAAAGTGAAAGGTGTAGAGGCTTTGGGTTTTAATTTCCACACGTGTGTACAACCACCTGTTGGAGTTGATTATTTTCCCCCATCAAGGGGTGGTGCACATTAGTGATGGAACTATAGTCTGGTGTTTGGCTCCCTTCCTCCACGTGATAGAAGGGGTTTGCCTTCTTTGAACTGGCAATTAGTTCATCTGCACATGTGTGTTCTGTCCTATAGCTCATCAGCATTCTAGCCTATTCCCTTTGGAAGGGGATTCCTTCAGTATTATTTTGAGCACCACTAAGCAGGGCTTGCCCATTGTAACATTCACCATTAACCTGCATATGTTCTTTGACTGTGGCCCAAGCATGGCCTTCTGGATGGGCTTCCCCACTGTTCATTCTTCTTGTTGGCCCTTATGATGTCCTTTGCATCGTTCTCTCCTTGTGTTATTACTACTTATGGATTTTACCCAACCCTAAGACCCTTCAAGGGGGGGGGGGGTGTCATCAATGCTATGTAGAATATGTCACAAGCGGTGTCCCACAGGGCTCAGTCCTGGGCCCCCTCTTGTTCGGCATCTACTTTTCAGAAGTGCAGGCAAACATAGGAGGATTGTGGCTGACAAAGTTTGCAGATGACTGCAAACTGGCGCCATAGTTGAAAATCCATCAGACACAGATATCCTTCAGAGAGGTCTCATAGAAACGGATAACTGGTGCCAGAGCCATGGCCTTAAGCTAAACGCCAAAAAATGTATAGTCATACCCTTTGGTAAAAACAAGGTAACCCCAAGTTACCACATAGGTGGCAATCCATTAAGCACAGAAGAGGTTATCAGGGACCTTGGGACCCAAGTTGACAGTAACCTTTCTTTTGACACTCACATTGCCAAAGTGGTTAGGAGGACCTTCTACATTGCCCACCTGATTATGAAGGGATTCACATCCAGATCAAGGGAGGTCATTGTTCCCCTGTACTCTTCACTTATCAGACCAATGATTGAATACAGTGCCCCATTCAGAATGTATCTTACCCGACACCTGCAGCAATTGGAAAGACCCCAAAAGTTCCTCACCAAAAGGATAAAGGGGCTCAAAAATATGCCATATGCTGCCCGACTGAAGAAACTCCAGCTCTATTCAGTCGCATACCGTCTGCTCAGAGGTGACCTGTGCCTGACATACAAGGCCATGTCCAACCCGGAATTAATGGACATGCTCCACCTCAAAAAATCCAAATCCACCAGAGCCACAAGAGCAAGAGTCTTAAACCTCAACATGGATATAAATAGGACGTGCTGGAGGGGACAGATTCATCACCCAGAGACTCCCTATACTGTGGAACAGAATCCCAGTCCATGTGAGACAGAGCACCTCGCTGGCTTTGTTCAAGAGGAATCTTGACCAGTGGATGGGAGATCGTAGGTTTACCCCGGGGATCATCTCTGTATCACTGCTGGACAGAGGCACAGCAAACTAATGGGTATAGTATTCTTCAACCTAAGGGGTGGTGAAAGCCACACAACTCTGGCTAGGCTTATAAATGCCCTAGGGCAGATAGCCTAGTATGAACCTATGAACCTATGTATATTCTTGTCTACTTTCTGAAGAGGACCGACAACCATGGGCCAGAGATGCCCTCCATCTTGAACTGTGATAGAAAATACTGTTTTTGAGTTTCCTTATCAGGTTAATTTCTGTTTATTATAGTTCTCAAACGAAGGTTGACTTTGTTTTTGTCCTCTTAAATGTAGTTTTTGTTACAGTGCTGCTGATTTGAGTTGGCATCAAATGGGTTAGCCAGTTTATTAGTACCAAGTCTTATTTTTACATGTAGTAGTTAACTTGTATAGTGGATCAGGATGCAACTAACAAAGGCATTAAGATTGTTTGCATTCTTTGAGATACTGATTTCTTTCTGGAGCATAATTCTAAGATGCTATAATAAGAATATTTGAGTTCATGCCCAAAAAGTTCATTTTATGCATTTAGGTTGTGGTTGTCTGCATGGCATTCACTGCTTGGCTATGTGATAACTTTGTGTGGTTTTGTTTTATATAACCTCCATCTGTTGATGCATGAAGAATTTTTCCGTTTCTGATGCCACTTCATTGTTAGAGTGGTAATCTGTTTAAGTTTTGAACCTTTGTGACCTCTCTCTCACAAGCCATGTAAATCTGTCACTTTAATGCATATTAGTTTTTTTTATGCTCCTTGATGTAAAGCTTCTGTGTTCAAAATAGAATGTTTTCTGTGGGCCCCCTTAGTGACTTTGATAGTTCTGTTTATGTTCTAGCCTTTATTTGCAGTTTATTTTTGTTTGAATTTGATCATTTTGATTAGAAGGAAACTTCTTTAAACTTGGAATGCCATTAAATTAAAAAAAAATGCAGGCTAAAGTTTAGTTTTAATATTATATTGTTTTATTTTTCTCTACTGTTTTAGCTCTTCTGGCATATTTTTTGATGATTTACATGATCATGGGAAGAGTGACCTTCTGGAAGATCTTAACCAGCAGCTGGAGCACCATAAGGTACTGATTAGATAGTTTTCCCGTGGTTAGAAAAATATAGGCAAAAATTATGATTTGTGGGATTGTGTATGTATGCAAACTGTAACTTAGTTGTACATTTTTAAACCTTTGACCACCCTGGCACTGCATTTTGTCCAGTTTTAGTTCAAATAAAATCAATTCTTGAAACAGTAATATTTACAAGCATGCAAGGAATGCGGAGTTGAAATAAACTTGGTCTGCTTGATTACTAGTTTTGCAGTATAACTATGTAAAGTAAAATTAAAAAAGGTAGTAGGACTGCCTAACGTGTTTCCAGGATAATGTTCTGGATCTAAACATATGCATACTCCATTCTAGGTTCATTTTGGCATACAGCTCAGTGCCCAGGAGGGATCACTTCTTACTTATCCTTAACATCACATCAACATATAGCTCAATCCATCCATTTTTTGCCAAGTTCTTCCATTTTGTGTGGAGGACAATACTTTTGATCTAATGTACTTCAGTTTATCTTTTTCAGCCACAGTTTTAGTACACCACACAAAAAATGCATACCACTAATGGCTAATTGGAATGGATTAGAAGCGTTTAACTTTCAGAACATTGAAGCACAAAAAAAAGAGGTCCACATTCAAAATGTTGACCGAACCCCCTCCCAAGAAATGAATAAAACCAGCTGTGCCCCACACACACCCTGCTACTACATGTATGTATGTATGTATGTGTGTGTGTGTGTGTGTGTGTGTGTGTGTGTATATATATATATATATATATATATATATATATATATATATATATAAAATACCACCTCTGAGGAAGTTGATGTTTTGACCATTTGATGATTTGTGGCATCTACATTAACATTTAACTCTCTGAATGGATTCCGGCCGCTTGCAGTGTTGAATGTGCTTAGGCACAAAAGTCAGACTCCCACCCCTAACTCTCTTTGACTGCTATATCAAGATAAGGAGCAATGAATCTTGAAAATTATGACAAAAGGGCTTTTCATAATGGAGCTTGCAGCTTCTAGGGACCCCAGGTCAGGTCCCATTTTCTTGAAGTCATCCAGTTAAAAATGTTGCAGCAGACAAGAATAGTCAGAACTTACAAAGGAGCATGGACATTTTTTCTCACAGGTAACATGCTCATCTATCACAACTTTTTAGCAGTCCCTTACAGTAACCCTTCACTGACTACTCGCTAGCTTTCTCACCCTCAAAACCTTCAAGCATTCCTTTGTCCCTGATGGCTATTACCCAACCTTTGGAAGTTTCCACTCTTTGTTTGCATTGATGTTTTGTCCAGACATTCCAGCCTGCTACAAGTACTAGTTTATTTGCTGGCCTATGTATTTGGTTGTAGTCAGAGTGATGGTGTTTATTCTCTGTTATTAATCTTGTATTTTCTTCATTCCACTTCCATGCAGGAAGTGTCAATGGTGATTGTCCTTTTTTTCTTACCTTGGTATCATATGCTAGGTCTGCATTGCAGAGATCATGACGATATCTGCTGTATTACTGACATTCACATCTTACTACCTAGCATTTGCTTCATGTAGGTTGAGGCCCCCATTACTTTAAGGTATCTGGTCTCCTACCTCAGCTTCCTACACATCCTTAACCCTCTTGTTTTTTTAGCATTGCCTACGTTGTGCTTTCTGTACTCTTCTCTAGCTGTTATAGAATCCACTTGTATTGTCACCTTGCCAGGCTCTGGCTTCGGGACCCTTCGGTATCCTTCCAGGATTTATACCTCCATAGTCCATCTAATTTCTTCTTCTGTGGTTGAAATAGCCTCCTTAAATAAGAGGTCATTAAGGCGTAAAACTTTGAGCTGTACACATTGAAAGCAGCATTTCAGACAATCCTGTTCACCTTTTGACTTTAATTCATAAAAAAAGGTAAATCTACATGATCAGGAAACTTCCTCCCACTTCCTAGTATGGGAGCTGTATAAGAATGTCCATACTGTACTCCTCAAAGTATGTTTAAGTACCCAGCAAAAGATGATATGAAAATATTGAAGGACCACATGGTTTGCCTACCTCTTGTGAACTGCTTCTGAAATCTGATTTAAATAAACTGTGCTATCCTTTTACATCGATTTTGGCTCTCTGCAAAGCAAATCATCTTTAGGCCACTCAGCAGTTACATTTTATTCATCTTTTTGACTTGTACTTCTTAAAGGATGTGAATTCTATATCATGTTAAATCACTTCCTCCTGATGTAGATTCTAGATTCTGAACAAGTTTCAAACTAACTGAATTAATTTTTAATCTTTCTGCAATATTGCTGAACTGTTTGACCCATATGGCATATTATTGGAGAGTAATCCTTGATGTGAATGTGGAAGAGCATCATGACAGTTGGGTACATTTCTGTGTTCAGACACGTGTCAGCAATCCAATATGTGCTGTCTTTTTCTTGTCTACTACTGTATTGACTTGGTACACAGGGTTGGAATCGCTGATCTGGCCATTCACTGACATTCTTGGCTCTAGCTCACACTTTCTGCTTCCTCCATTTCTTCATTCTGTCCTGTCTCCAAGGACTGCAACATTTGCAGTCTGAGACTAATGCCATTAGAGAACTGGTGACCAGAATCTATTGCAGATGTGTTGTACCTCTTCCAACACCAGTTTCTTTTTAGTGAAAAACAAGTGATCTAGGAGTCAGTAATGTATGCAAGGTGCTTGGAGAAGGTCTACCCCATTTGTGGTTTGTAGTTATGTAGGTGCCAACCTAGATAATAGGGTCTTTCACTTCCATATAGTTGTCAGACTAGGCCTTTCCAAATCCTGTGCAGTGCTTATGAGTCTGTATGTCTGCCCTAGTCTTCCTAATGGAGGCAGTCCTATGAAGAATTCCACCCCCATTTCTGTCATTGTCATCTTAGCAGCCTTTAACTGATCATTATGTTGTAATAAAATAGGGCCACTCGTAGGTGTGTACTAGGCTAACTAACACAAAGGCCCTTTTAAACTTGGCCATGCATCCCAAATATCTGCTAAGTTCTGGTACCCTTGATAAGTTTAAGCAGGGGCCTGGGAGATGAACCATTTACAAGTTGCCTGTCATTTAGAGACATAGGTGCCAAACCAGGGATGCAGTTCCCGTTCTCCATTCACTTGTTCAAGTTACACTTGAATTGAGTTAGGGAAGAACTCTGCTTTGCATGGATGGGGAACCTATTCCAGAGAAGGGGTAGTCTCTGTGCTACATACCTGCCTTTCCAGCAGGTACTGTTTATATCACAGGCAAAGTTTAAGTCTTTAGAACGAGTAATTGTAGACCTGTTTCTTTGATAGGCCTCCTATATATATCCGTAAGAGTGGGCTGTGACAATACCTTGTATGCCAAGCATAGATCTCCCCTCAGCAACCTGTAGAAGGCAGAATATAGGAGATAGGGCTTTGAAGAGGTCTGCATAGGACATATTATTTACCCAGTTCTTTAGTGACAAACCTCTGTGGACCTTCCAGTTGTTGGATGTGCCTGATTGGATACTTAGCAAATGGGGCATTGTACTCTATGATAAGTGTGATAAATGCTGATTATAGTAAAACATTGACTTCTTCAGACCTAGATGCAATATCTTTGTTTATAAGTTGCACAACATAGAATGATTTTCTCACTGTTGTAGGCATGTGGTGTTCAAAGGTTAGATTACTGTCTGTGTGTCCTCAAGCCCGATTACCGGGTCAACTCTGAGTCTGTTATCAGTATGATAGTTTCCAGCGGTAGATGACTTCAGTCATCAAAACCCAAAATAAAAATCCAGCCAAGCTAGGTTTTCCACTGTGTGATTCCTTAAAACCTCTTGCATTAGAGGTAACATAGGCTATATGCAAATGACCCCTTAAGGACATCAGGTGTTTCAGCTTTATGGCAATTCTGAATGTCCATGACTTTTTTCCTTTTAAGTCCATTATGGACAAATTCAGGCCAATAAAGCTAAACCCTACTAGCTGTGATCATGTATGTTTCGTCCTTCTTATAGCCTGGTGAGCACAGCATAAGTGGGCTGATTGGCTAATGTTTAGAAACACAGGGCTGTCATAACCAGCTGATGTCCATAACCATTAGGATGTCTGCAAAATATCCCAACTAACAGACTAAACCAATGAAAAAAAATCCGCAAAAACCAAAAGAAAAACACAGCCAAGCTAGATTTCCCCCTGTATGATTCCTTAAAACCTCTTGTATTAGAGGCAACAATGGATATATGCAAACTGGTTTTATTGGCCTGAATTTATCCATAATAAACTTAAAAGGAAAGAGTCACGGGCATTCAGAATTGCCGTATAGCTGAAACACCTAATGTCCTTAAGGGGTCAGTTGCATATATCCCATGTTACCTCTAATACAAGAGGCTTTAAGGAATCACACAGGTGTTGATGACTTCATGAAGGATGCCATTATGCATTTCTTGGCATTTAGTTTTTGTCCATGGCTCTGGCACCAGTTGTTTGTGTAGCAGTGACAGCTACTAATTTCCAATTATCCGCAAATTTAGTCAGCCTGAGGCCATTGATGTTGCCCTTGACTTCAGAGAATTAAATACTAAAAAGGAGTGGTCCCAGGACCAATCCCTGAGGGACTCTGCTTGTGACTGGCCTCTTTGTAGAGTTGGACTCCCCAATTCTGACTTCCTGGGTCCGGTCTGTGAGCCTTCTGGCTATCCACCGGGTGCCATAAGGGTTTGTACCTAACCTCTTAAATTTGTCAGGTGCCCTAGTGAGGGATTGTGTCAAATGCCGTGGCCTGGTCAGTGTAGACAGTGTGAACCATTTTGCCCTCATCTGTTGCTTTGATGACTTTCTCAAAGTCGTCTACCAGGTTGAGTAGGCATGACCAAATTGGGGTGGGTCCAATGTCTGGAGGTTTTGTATGTCATTACCGGTAATTTCCATGATAATACTTTCATGGCTTTGTATATGAGACTAGTGAGACATATGGATCTATGGTTTCCAGGGTCTGTAGATGGCCCACCTTTGTGCAGAGGAATGACTGTTGCTGTTCTCTGTTCATAAGGCACAAGGCCTATTTGGAAGCTACAGTTTGATAGCAATGACGGGTCACGTTTCTTACTATTTAGAAGGCATTGTGGGATATTGCCTGGGCCTATTTAGGCAGTGTTCTTGGCTTTAGAGAGAGCATTAAAGACCTGTTCACAGAAACCACCAAACAAAGGTGAGTAATCACCACAAAAACAAGGTAGAGTTTATTATAAAATCACAATATCAAAATCTCTCTAGTGCCTCGGCTTAACAGCGTTTCAAGACTATTAAGCGGCAATTATATAATTATCTAATTACATTAAATTAAAAATCTCTAATTGCATTCGTAGTTCAGACCCTTGGGAACTAAGGTATTATACTTTAAAATGAAAATTGACTCTCTGAAAGCAGCTTGTTCTTCAAGTTAACCTTGTACTATCCACTAAAAACTTTTTCTAAAACAGTTGGCTTGCAATCCATCCACTTTACCATCATGATGCATTTTAAAATGTATTACCACTGGACCTTCTATTTTACTTTTCTTTATATCCTCAGCATGGTCTAACAAACATTCTAAATACTCTTTTACTTTCCACTGTGCAAAACTTTCCAAAGGTACACGTCAATGCATAAACAATTCCCTCTTGTTTCACAGCTAAATTTATCCTGTGCTACATACTTCTTACCATTAATCTTACAAAAACTATTAACTACTTACATACAACAACTGTATTTGCCACAGGGAACAGTCCCAGTGTCCCTAATGTTCCTATCTATTTTTTCTACTGGTAAAACAAATTTTACATGTACTAACATATCCCTAATACTTAAAACACAAAATGACTTTATTACATAAAAATCCAACTGGTAAGCGCTTTCTTCCCTTTATGGAACTTCTTCAGACCAAGTTGTATAATAAACATCTTTTCATTCCCACTTCCAAAACATCAGGCGTACTTGAGCATAAATTCCTTTTCTTAAAGGCTTTTAAATGCTTTCCTCTTTGAGACAAAGACAAGGTCACCCCTGAACATTTTTAGTTTCTTAAATTCATTAAGAATCTCCAATTAAGTATTCCTCATTATACTTTCATCTACTGAATTGTCTAAAATGCATACTAAGGAAAAATCCTTTTCATTTTCTTTTAACTTGCTATTTACATTTGCTACCATATGTTCCCTTACATTTTTTTACTTCCATCCAGGAATTGTTACTGATATCCTTGGGGTACCCTCTTTCTTGAAATTTCCTTTTGAGTTCTTCACATTCTTTTTTCAGAAAATACTGCCTTGTCTGTTAACCTGCTTTATTCTAGTGAATTGCAGCTTTTACTGTTTTTTCAGGCTAAACTTATGTATGCTATTGTAGTGGAGATAGCTGTTACTGTGCACTTCCTTTTTATAAATCTTAACTTTTAGTTAAGAAGGTGAAAATAGTTGATTGCATGTGGTTGGTTACAAAACATATTGCCTAATTATATACAGTCATACCAAATGTAGAAGGGTTGGAAATGGTGAATAGGGAGCTTCGTACTTTAAGATTATTTAATACTAGACAAGTGAGATTGTTCACAGAAGTGTTAGATGTTGTTTTATCATATAATTTTTTTGAGTATAATGGTAAAATATGCAGACAGAAAAATTGTGTAGCTATGGGGGCTGCTGTGGCCCCACAACTATACAAATGTAGTCCTGATGACCTGGGAAAAAGAAGTTATTTTACAGTCAGTTTTTGCAAAACGTGTCATCATGTACAGATGTTTTATTGGTTTGTTTTTTATTTTGGAGGGTTCTGAAAAAGAACTCTTAGATTTTATTAAACATGTGAATGAATACACGAGTTACCTTCGGTTGACCTGAATGTGTACAGATCTGGCAATGCTTTAAAAGTTAAGATTTATAAAAAGGAAGTGCAGATTAACGGCTTTCTCCACTATAAAAAAACATAGTGAAGGGGCAATTCACTAGAATAAGCAAGTTAACAGATGAGGCAGTATTTTTTTGAAAAAGAAAGTGAAGAACTCAAAAGGAAATTTCAAGAAAGAAGGTACCCCAAGGACATCATTAACAATTCCTGGATGGAAGTAAAAAATGTAAGGAAACATAAGGTAGCAAATGTAAATAGCAAGTCAAAAAAATGAAAAGGAATTTTCCTTAGCATGTGTTTTAGACAATTCAGTAAATGAAAGATTTTAAACTCAAAGGAATAATCAAGAATAATTGGAGATTCTTAATGAATTTTCAAGAAATTAAAAATGTTATAAGGGGGGGAGAAATCCTGTCTTTGTCTCTAAAAGAGAGAAGAGTTAAGTAATTTATGCTGAAGTATGCCTGATGTTTTGGAAGTGGGGATGAAAAGATGCAACAGTTGTAAGTTATGTCAATATATGAAAAGAAGGTAAGAATTTTGTAGTGACAGCAAGAAGCTTTGAAATTAGGTTGAATAATTTGTATAATTGCAGGTCCAAATATGTGGTATACATGGCTCTTTGTGAATTATGTCTGCATTTTATATAAGAAGAGTCATCAGAGAATTCTACATGTGAGTGAATGAACATATAAGAGCAGTAGACAAGATTGATGTAAGCAGTGCCTTGGCAAAACATGTTAAGCAAAAACATTTGTTCGAAAAAAATAAGGCATGCTTCAAATTTGTAATAATTGATGAAGTTAATGGTTCAGGTCATAGGTTTGATCCAGAAGATGAACTGGATTGGAAAGAGTATTGCTGGCAAATTAGGCTGAATGCATGTGTATACCCTGGTTTAAATGATAGAGAAAACTTTAAAGTTGATCTTAGAAGGAAAGGGTTAAGGCATTAAGTGCTTTGCGTCACATGTTACTTTTAAGTATTTAAATAAGTTTGTTCATTATACAACTTGCTCTGAAGAAGTTTCATGAAGGGAATGAAAGCACTTACCAGTCTGATTTTTATGTAATAGTCATTTTTTGTTTTTAGCCGTTCTTTCTTTTATTATTTTTCCTTTTTATAGCTGTTTTCGTTTGTTTGGAAGTTTTGTGAGGTATTATCCCTAATACTTGTTTCCCTCTTATATGCAACACCTAATTTCTTTATCTGCCACATGATATATTAAGGACCTGCTCCCTAATGATAGCAGAGGGAGTTGTATTTTATGGTATTTCCTGAGGGAAGGTTGATGGGGGAGAGTGTGTTTAAGTTGGAGCTGAATTTGTCTGCTAGTAGGTTTGGTATATCCTCTTGCTTGGCTCCATTTACAGTGCGCTCTACACACACTTGGGTTTTGCCTTTGAGGTTGCAGACATAGCTAAAGAATGCCTTGTGTTTGACATTGTCCTGGGAGGCCAAGTTTACCTCAAACTTGGCATGAGTAGACTTTATTTATGATGTGAGTTTTGTTTAGTTT
The DNA here is from genome assembly GCF_019279795.1 of Protopterus annectens. Classification (NCBI taxonomy): domain Eukaryota; kingdom Metazoa; phylum Chordata; order Ceratodontiformes; family Protopteridae; genus Protopterus; species Protopterus annectens. Next base: position 69,493,955 of record NC_056728.1, read on the forward strand.
GAGAATGCTTTTATCCTGCTTGGGTGCTGCACCTCCTAATTTTTTGCTGTGATTTTCTTCCTTCTGTTGTACAGCCTGTTGATATTGTGATTCCACCAGGGTGTCTTGCTCTTAAGAGTTAGTTCTGTACTTCTTCCTGGTGGGTACAGCCATGCCTCTGCAGCTATTAACATGCTTGTATAGGGGTTCTGTAAACAGTTCTGTGTCAACAGCAGTGTTCTCAGGGTTTATGGTGATTTTGCCAGGTTATCACTTATTAGTAGGAAGTTAGCATTAGAATAGTTCCTGAATATTCCAGGTTTTATTTTTTTTTTACTTCACAGGAGACCTTTTTGTGATCTGACCTTACCCGAGAAGATATTACAGTAGGGGCTGTGCAGCACGGTCCCGTATTAGTAAGGAGCAGATCCAGCATGGTTGTACCCCTTGTTGGTGTATTGACAATCTGGTCCAGGGAGTTTGTGTTTACAAAGTCCAGAAATCTCTGTGCCTGTATGTTTGGTGTCGTATACAATTCTCCGTTAACGGTGAGGTAATTAAAGTTGCCCATAAATATGGTATTGGGTTGGATGGTTAGTGTTTCCAATAAGTTTAAAATCATGGTATGGGTTTCCTGGGTCATAGAGGGGGACCTATAGCTTGCAAGGAAGTGGTTTGGATTTTGCCTATGGTGGTTTGAACATGGAGAAGTGCATTTTGCTGTTTGGCCTTCCTTGAGGTATATTTATTTTTGATATAAACCTGGACACCTCCACCATTAGTCACTGTCTGTGTAGTTGGTCTAAATGTGTGGATGATATTATAACCTTGCACTGCCTGTGTGCTCTCCACAGCTTTAACCATGTCTCAGTGATCGCACAGATGTCAGCTTTCTTTAGGGTGAAGAGAGCTGCTAGGGCGTGGAGTTTTTTGTTTAGATTCCTAGCATTGGACAGCAACACCTTTAGAGTTCCTTGGTTTTGATTTACTATGTCGGAAGTACTTTCAGTTTGGAATTGCCTAAAAGAGACACTATGGGGGATACAATGTTTTAGCCAATATTTGAAAGCCTAGAGGGAAGCGGTGCAGACCATCCCTGATAAAGCAGCAAGGTCTCTTGACCATCTCCTTTCATGTTGACAAATATTGGTGGTCTTTAGAATGACACCAGAAATTAAGCCAGTTATTACAATCCATCTTTGGTTCATATTGTGGCATCATCCTTGGAGTGGGTAAAATGCTGCTCAGTGTTAGGCTCATACAAGCTTGGGACACGCATTCTGAGAGCTCCATGATGTCTCTTCATATAGTCTAGGGAGGTACGTCTCAGGTCATTTACACCCACATAGACGTTGACTGAATCATACTGCTACTTGTTTACACCCACATAGACTTTGACTGAATCATACTGCTACTTGTGGTCCATTGACCTGAGTGCATGCGTAATGTGGCAGATCCTTACCCCTGATAAGCAGCTGACTGTGACTCCTTAGTCAGCCTGGTGAGGAGGACATCAGTGTGTATGACAATGGAGCCTTCATTGACTAGAATGTTGGATTCTGTAGTGGCTTGCCTTATCAACTTAGAAGCAGAGGCTCCACAAGATGTGGCTGTATGTGTTGATGCCGATGTTTTGAAGAGTGCGTTCGGGGTTGCTGAGGGTGTTATTTTATATATACTTTGTCTTGGATATTTTTGGGGTTTAGGAAGGTTACATTTAAATGCCTCAGCATAAGTGGGCCCATGTGTTTGCTTTGGGTGTGTGATGGGTAAAGTGTGTGTACTATTGGCAACCTTATTGACATTAGAAGTGCTTTTATGTGAGAGCTGTATCTCCAGTGACATTGTTTAAATACATCTCTGACATACCATGTCACTTTGTTTGAGAGTTCAATGGTTGTCAGTAAACACGAGGCAATTTTTTCATTGGCTCAGTGTGCCCATATCAACCAAGCTGATAACCGCAGTAGTGGGAAAGTTCATATTCATGGCAGCAGATTAGACAACTGGAGTGAAAATAAAAAGTAATGCCAGGAGTTTCCTGTTTGCAACTCTGGGGTCAGTGATTGTTACTGCATACTAGTTGGTATATGCAACTGGGTGTTGGTGAAATTGCATTAAAAATTTTAACTCAAGGTGTCTGTGGCTATACAGGTTACTGCCAAACACTTGAGGGGAAAGTAATAAGTAGAGCCCGATGATTTATGGATAAAGTATTTAGGTAGATATTTTGAAGTTAGAAGCAAATCAAGCAGTACTTACTGAAAAGAATGAATTAGCTTGTCAAGAATGATAAAAAGAGGGAAGTCACTTGAATGGCTACTGCCTGACTACTGCTAGTGTTGGTCTCATCACAGCTTCACACTGCTGGATCCTCTTTTGCTTCTTCTTACTCTCTTTCTTCTGGGGAAACACAAATCCCAAGATGAGAAGCAGGCTGCAACCTGTTTGTCAAGCTTTAGCTACCTACGTAAAGAGCCACTAATTTTAAAAGAGCTAGATAGATTGGAAGGGGTGGGCACTTTGAATTCTGGTGCTGTGGAATACAGTGTGATGGCCATTCAATTTAAATAGTTGAAGGGGAGTGATTTCAGAAAATGATTATGTTTTGCTGACTCTCAATAGCCAGTGAAAGAGGAGAGAGGAAGGAGATATGTGGTCAAATTAACATAAGGGGCAGGCAACTAGGAAGACAGTGAAGTGTAAAAACACCAAAGTGGCAGGGTGTAGAAAGGCATACTTTCTGGTTCACTTACAAAGTGACACAGCTGTGATCTCTGTCCTATTTTAAATATGCAATTAAAATCAGAATAATAGTAAAACACAGCATTAAGAAAATGAATCACAATATAAAAAATAGAAGACTCTGATACATTAACACAAAATACAAGAAAGCAAAAACAAATTAACCTTTCCCTCACAGCAAGTTGCGTCAGAGTCTGGGTGAGTTTTTTTAGTAAAGCTAACATAGGTAAGCTGGTACTACTGCAATATGGAATGTCTGGCAAACAAATAGGTTCATAGTTACTAGGCATGTAGTCCGAAGTCGCATTCAGAAGTGCAGCACCCCTGTCCCCCCCTTAAAGTACTCTGCAGTGTCAGCAATCTACTAACATAGTGTGGGAGTAGAACCCCCACAGCCTTCTGCACAAAAGGCAAATATAGTGCCTATTATGCTACTAACACTGCTACTAATTAGAATAGTTAATGTTTGAAGGAACACAGTAAACTTATGTTAAGTAACTCTACTACTTAAGTCCAAGGCATAGCATGATGTTTGACAGTCTGATGCAGGAGAAAGCCAATCAAGCCATAAGTCCTAGAGACATTATTTCACATCTTTCTTTTTCTGACAGTATCAGTGAACAGAAAGTCTTTTTCAGGCCTCTGCAGAGTGAACAATTTCATAGCCGAAAAAATACTGTATCGATTCCAGTTAATTCTACAGTGCCTTCCCTTTGTGAGGGAGACTAGATGGACGTTTTAGATCCTTGAGGCATTTTTCTTCACCACAGTCAGAAAGCATCACAGATTACATTTACACTTCACTTGAGGTTTAGTCACTACGAGCTTCCCACACATTTTTGTGGTCTAGCCTCCTCTTTAGACAGCACCTTCACATAGTAAACAACCATAGGCAGTTCATAGCACCAAAGAGATTGGTATGGATGGTCTTATTTTCTGAATAACCATCTTCCTTCAATTTCCAAATAGTCTTCTTCAGGGCAAGAAAGTCTATTTGTATATTTCTTTTTCATGATCTAGGAATCACCTCATCACTTTAACCACAGAATAATAGTCTGACATTCCCTTACATCTCTTAGCATTTTATAGGATCTGTTGTCAACACAAAATTTTATTTCACTTGAAGTTGCTATTCCAGTAGGTTCAGGTTGCTGTAGCAGCAGGAACTTAATCAGTAAGTCATGTGTTAATGGGAGTCAGGACCAACTTGTTAACATTGTCTTCACTAGCCTTTCTTAAACTGCATAAATGTCAGCTTATTACAGAAAGGAACTCCACTGACCCTCAAGTTTTTTTTCTACTTGAGTTTGCAAGGCTGCATCTTGTTGGTGCTTTAGGGTGATGCAATATGAAAACCATCCTAAATACATGAATTATTGGGATATTCTGCCATGCTGGAGTGACCTCAACTTGACTGCTTTTGTTTTCAGTTCTCATACTTGTGTGCCTCTCACTTATGCTTGCCATGAATTCACATGCCAAGCCAAATGAGTATGCCTAGCTCCTTTGCACCTCCCAGTTTTCTGCTGCTTCCACAGTTTGGATTTTGAGTTTGTTTATTGTCATGGAGAACCTCCCTTGTTCTTTACTGACTAAAAGCATTGTTGTTGTGCTCACGAAATCATGGAACAGGACTTGCACTGTTATTGCTTTTACTGTATTGGGTATGAGCTCATCAAGGAATACAGAAATGCCAGCATTTCAGCCAAGTCTCGAGATACAGGAAAGAGAAACTCCAAGCCTCCCTTGTGCTCTGTAAGATGAGGATTGTTGAAAGTGTTTAAGTCAGGTATCATCAGGATAGCCATTCAGATGTCCAGGCTGATGAAGGAAATTTGGGGCATACTTCGTTTACACCTTCTTGCAGCTAAGTTTGACCCTGCGAGACCACATGTATTGCTCAGCCTCCCCCTTCTAACTTAACTGCACTGTGTGGAACATTGAGGAGGTTCTGACAGCAGGACTCTTTGGGATGGCATATTTAGGATAGTGTACAACCTCTGGCATTTACCATTCACATGCTATGCTTGTGTTGTGCAGGTAGAGCTGGTTTTCAGTGGCTGCAATCTGGACTGAAGTCTGTTCTTCCTGAAAAATTTTTCCCCAAGTCATTTAAGAGCCAGTGGTCCTGTATGTGGAGATTCTTTTGCATCATGCAAATTAGGTTCTACAGGTTTGGCTTTGAATGTTCAGTAGCAGTTTGATGTCTGGTGGGGCCTGCCCTTGTGTGTACATTGATTAATGCCAGTGTAAGGTCCTGCTTGGATGTTTTTCCATTTCTATGCCACTTTCCGCAGCTGCATCTCTGATATTCATAGCTCTGTTGCACAACCTCTGGCAGTCACCTATCATATGATTAACCCTAAATTATTATTGATCTTGAGTCCACTTACCCCAGAGCTGCACTTCAGAGTTTGTCTGTCTGGCTGCGTGCCCTGTGAAGGGGACTGTGGAATCCAGAGACCTTAATTTCTAAGGTGGATAAAGAGAAGAGGCCTGGCCCAAGGCCTCTTGCCATTTTCCCAGAAACATCTTAAGTATCTGGGGAAGAAGGAAGAGTAACTTAGGTCATCTCCTCAGTTGATCTTGCTAAATTGGATGCTGTCTTTGCAGTCTGGAAGCACTCAAGTTAAACTCCGATTGCTCACAAGAAATCCGATGCTGTCTACAGTTTCAGTGGATCTGAATGAGTCCCTGTCTAAGCAACTTATGTTGCAGAGATCACAACACCTTGTCATTTACCACTTGACTAGTAGTCATAATCATTGGTCATGATTGGCATGACAGGAAGTTTTTCATCTTTGCTATGGCTTAATTGATTACATTGCCTGTGTAACTTAAAACAAATTCTATTTGGTTATGTGATAAAGAAGTTGGCAACTCCTTGGTCACGGAATCAGGAGGAAGAGGTGCATTAAGACTCTTAACTATAGCTTTTTCAGTGAGTGTCAGTGTTGCCAGCTGTAATTTTGACTGTTAAACTATGGATGGAGTGGCCAGGCTTAAGATCTATTCTTTAAAGATGAGCTTAGTCAAACCGTACTAGATGTCCTGTGCTGGAAGTAGGCCCTCTTAATGTAGGCGTCCCAATACCTACTTTGAAATACCCAAGGGAGAAAGTAGGCTTTTAGTGTCAGGCCACTTGGCAAAGTAAGTGCCCCTTTGCATTCTTTAGAGGACCTCTAAATGTTTGGCCATGTTTCTTCTAGCTATGCAGACCAAATTTTCCAGGAAGGCTTGTAGAGCGTTAAAGGAGGGACATGTAGGGGTCTAATCATGGTTACTGGTGGCCTCATTTTAAAGCTTTTAGGACCTCCTTCAGAAAGAATGCCATTTGGATGCTAAACTGTCTGTACAGATTTCTCAGGACAAGCCCAGACCCTACTTCTCAGGGAGGGCTGTAGAAACTATTCATTCACTGCCACTTGGCTCTGAGTGAGATGAGACTTCTTTCCTACCTAAGACCTCAGCAGCTTCAACAAGCAATTGCTGTGTATCAGTTTCTAGGTCATACTTGTGCTGCTGGAAGGAGTTCTGGTGATAGTATTCTACATAATGGGCACTTTGTTACATCATTTATGGGGTCCATATGGGAGGTTTCTTTAGTTAATTTTAGGTGTACACTGCTTTCTTTATAAATTGTTGCCACTTGGTCTGTCTTCTGTATTCAGAGTGGCTTACTAGCCCCTGTTTTGCAGCCATTGCAGAAAGACTAAAGTGGTTTGCTTTATTTGGATGAATGACTTCTATTATCCCTTTCAAGGGCTGTTTTGACTTGCTTGATGCTGTGCTTACAGACCCCCAAAGATCTCTCTCTAAAGCTGAGAATTCCTCTGTGATTATGAAGAAAAATATTGCTTTCATTGTGGCAGAATATGGCACTTTGCAGTGTCTATTTTTCATTCTTATTGTGAGGGCTCAGGAAGTCATAGCCGTGGCATCTTGGAAGTGGGAGCAGCAGAAGATAATTGTTGGATCTTTTGTACCCAAGTTCTTACAGCAAAATCTTCCCAGTTCCATCTACACACCTAAAGATGAGGGTGTTATATTGAACTGTGAGTTGTTTCAAAGTGTCCATGACTCTGTCATGGACTTTTGTTTGCAGGCAAGCCTTTATCAAGTTCCCAGTAAGCTGAGTGGGCCCTTCTCTTCTTGCATGGAAGTAATTACAGTACCTGATGACTGGCAGTTAAGTAGCGTGTTGTACAACTTGCATCATCTACTCTGTGGTTTAGGAAAAGGGTATCGTTCAGCAGAAGGGCTCCATATAGACCATCTAGGGCATTGTATGGTGTTCTTTATTCTAAAAGTTTTGGAAGAGAAGTTGATGCCAGAGCACTTGCCAGTCAAGCTAGACTACCAGGCCATAATATAGTGCGTGTGAAGAAACAGGCACACAGTTTCCAACCATTGTGTGGGGAGATGTTGTAAACCTGGCATTGAAGACACTGGTATTATCTTGACAGCTGTTTACATCCCTTGGCATGTTCCATTTAGAACTGGTGGGGGGTGGGGTTTAAAACTCATGGCTTAATTCTGAAAGAGACATTTGGTTAATGCAGATTTGTAACTGTATTCACAGAGCATCAGACAAACAGATACCATGTTATGTCCTTTTATTCTTCTGTTGCAGTGTTCTTAACATGAGGGCATTGCTTGCCATGATGACCCGATGTTGGCCAGTATACAAAAGACTTTTACTACTAGGAGTGCGTGGTACATCACATTGGCTGCTGTCTGACATCTGCCATAAAAGTGACATATGTACGCACCCTCCTCAGGACATCTTTGCCACCAGTCTGAATGCTTAACTCGTACATACGGTTTGTTCACCGAATTGGTTACTGTCTCAACATTTCAGGTAAGTGCCCCATTGGCAATTCTTTTTTATACCTTTTTCATTATGGCTAAGTTTAATGTCATCCAAGAAAGGCAAATGTTCTTGTAGATGTCAGATTCCACATAGACAACCACCAGCAGTGCTGTTTCTGTCTCGGGCCTACCCATGAACACATATCTTGTTTGATCTTACAGGCCTTTGTGCCCAAAACCTTGAGATTTAGGTTAGCTTCCCTTTCCATTTATTTAGAGAATCAGTGCCTGAAACTCCTCATAAAGAGCACTAGGGAGGCTACCACAGGCCCTGAGATAGAGTTGCTCGTTAAGCGGAAAGCCAAAAAGCCTAGGCCTGAAACTTCTGCTGCACCTCCGGTGGTGGACGTCTCTCCCAAGGTAGTTACTAGCCCAGAGAAATGGTTAGCCTTTACATCTGATCCACAGGCCCAGCCCTTGATGGAGGCTGCCTTGGAGCAGGATGATAGCACGTCCTTGGAGTTAATGTAGGCATTCAGCTCGAATGTCCATGGGGAGCCTAGACTTGTGATCACAGAGGGCCCTAGAGGAATCTCCCAAATTTTAGTTAGGGAGGACATAGATTACGATATCATAGAAAGCAGGCCTACATATGGTCCACTGACCCTACATAAAGTGGAACTACATGCTAAAAAAACCCCTAAAAAACAAAGCATTTATCACCACCCTCTGATCCAGTTCAGGACTGGAAAAATTTGACATGGGGTATTTTTAATGCCCTCATGCCTCTTAGGCCTCCTCCAGGGGTTTCAAAACCGACCACACCCTGAGTTACCGCTCCAGACAAAAGGATCAGGGAAGAAGCTTCTTCCGAAGGGGAAGAGTCTTCAGAGGATGAGTCCTTAGCATACTCATCTCATATCCCCTCCCCACTAGACTTCACTTCCCCAAAGGAGGACTGCAATGGTACTGACTCTTCAATGGATGAAATCACCTTTAGTGAGACCTTAGGTAAGATGAGGGAGCATTTTAAATTGGGACGGCTGTCAGATGTCGGAGGTTCAAAAAAGGTATTATGAACTACTTCAGGTAGACACTTCTAGTCCCTCAGTGGTGCCTCCAGTCCTACCTGCCTTCTTAGATGTTTTTGCTTCCTCCACTAAGGCCCCTGACTCCCATCCCCCTGCACCTAAGAAACCAGACAGATTCTACAAGGTGCCTGAGTACTGCAAGTTCTTGTTCAAAGCCCCTTCTGCTGACCCTTCTGTCATCACTGTAGCTTTGGGCAAGGCCTCTAAGCTGCTTCCTTCCACCACCTTGCTCTCCTCTGACAAAGACAGTAGACATATGGAGAGGTTGGGAAAAAAGGTATACATTTATGCCACCCTTGCAGTTAGGGCTATAAACTGTCAGACACACATGGCAAAGTATACCTTGGAACTCCTGTCCCAACTTTCTAAGATTATTTCTGATATGCCAGACTGTGGGAATAAATCCTTTCCATCATCCCTTATTGGAGCTTCCTCTCAAGTGGCCCAACACTGCATAAAATGTAGCTACAATGCTCCTTGGCTGAGACTACAACCTCTTTCAGAGGACGTTAAATCCAAACTTAAAGATGCCCCCTAGACAATTCAGCTATGTTTGGCCTTGCTGTTGCACAGTTGTTCAAATCCTTACAGGAGAAGGAAGAGGAGATGCAGGAACTAAAATGCATCCTGGTCTCCCCTGTACCAAAATTCCAAAAGAACTATCCTTCTAAGTCAGTGTTTTTAGAAGGCACTCATGGCCCCCCGCTAAGTCAAAAAAGTCTGGCAAGAGACCTCGGCCCAGGAGGACTGCATAACAAACACCACCTCAAAAACCGCCTTTTCCAGACAAACCAGGGTCCATCTCACTATTTTGGACTCCAAACATTCCTCCCCACTTGCCTACACCTTTCCCTTTCCATTCCAGCATGGGGAAACAGGATGCCTGGGTGCTTTCCATCATAAAAAAGGCAATTTCATGGTATGGAATTCTCTCCCTCCCTTCAGAGGTATCCCTCAACCTCCCAGAGACCAACTGCCTCATTTCCCAAAGGTGCTGCTAGACTTGACAGATTAAAGCACCATCCAACTAGTACCATCTGATTGAAGGGAATAAGGGTTCTATTCAAGGATGTTTTTGGTACCAAGGAAAGAGTGCTTATGGAGACCTATCCTCGACCTCTCCTACCTCACCACCTTCCTGAAAGTACCTACGTTCAGAATGCTAACCTTGCAAACACTATTCACTCTGAATCCCACATGCCTGCATGGTTTCCATAGACATAAAGGATGCTTACCTACATATCATCATTCATCACAGTTACAGGAAGTACTTAAGATTCTCTGTGGCTTCCTGGAGCTTTCATTTCTCTGCCTTGCCTTTTGGTCTCTCCACCACCCCAAGGGTATTCATGAAATGTCTAGCCCTAGTAATTGCTTACTACAGGCTTCAGGGTATTCCGTTCTTCCCATACCTGGACGACCTTCTCTTTCAAGAAGTCAGTTCAGGAGCACTGATATACAGTCTAAACTCCGTCATCTCCATCCTACAATCTCTGGGGATCAAAATCAGCTTCCAGAAATCTGCTCTTTCCCCATCCCAGGACCAGATATTTATTGGATGCCGGCTACAGACTGACCTCATGAAGGCCTCCCTCACCACACAGAAGGCTCAGGAGTTCATTTCCTTTTTCCAGAACCTCATCCTTCTGAGTCTCATGGCCAGGACCTTTCTCAGAACCCTGAACTTTATGGCATCTACTTTCCCAGTGCTTCCCCTGGCAAAGCTACACCTGAGGAAACTACAGTGGTTCCTGAAATCAGTGTGGATGCAACAAGCACACCCCCCTAGAGTTCCCAGTTCCACTTCCCCCTTGCCTGAAGAGGGAAATTACCTGGTGAATTCAACAGCTAACTGCCAACCCAGGTGTCCCACTCCATCCTTTACTACCGGTTCAGGAAATGTTCACAGACACCTCAGACAAAAGATGGGGAGCAACTTTCGGCTCCATAAAAGCACGAGGACCTGGTCCCCCTTTCAAAGAAGGGAACATGTCATTATAAAAGAAATTAGGGCACTCCTGCTGTGCCTTCCCATCTTTCAAACCCTCTTCATCACAGGCCCTCTAAACGTTTACACAGACAACCATGACTGTTCACTGGTATGTAAACAAACAGGGAGGTACAAAGTCTAACATCCTTTGCAGACTAGCCCTGCAAGTCAGGGAATTGGCTGTCAAACTTCAAACTCCCTTCCAGGGTGTGTATATATCCCCTTCAGTCAAAATGTAGTGCCAGACGCACTGCGCAGGTCTGAAACAGAGTCCCACAAATGTATGCTTCACAGGGAAGTGTTCCTGGACATTGTCCACAGATGGGTACTCCACAAGTAGACCTGTTTGCCTCCCCCATGTACAGACAGCTTCCATAATTTTGTACCAGAGATCCTCATCCTCTGGTCTGTCAGGTGAACACCCTCAGCTTTTCATGGAAGGGGATATTTCTGTATGCATTCCCTCCCATTCCTCTCATTCCAAAACTCCTGCTAAAGATTCAGCAGGACAAACCAAGAATCTTGATAGTGACCCCCCCTTTTGGTCAAGACAACATTGGATTTTCTCTGTGTTTCATTGTTGCAGTCATCACACTTGGGTTATCTGTCTTCAAGTAGCCCTTAGTCGGCCCGAATACCAGAGTCTTGGGATTTCTGCGTCGGATGCTGTCACCTCTTCCATGACATCAGGACGTCAGAGGTATAAAACATGCAGCCGACGCCATTACATCAGCTTTTCTTGCCGTGCGGGAGCCTGAAGCAGAAGCAGTTCGCAAGTGCCGGTCGGCCGCAACCTGAAATTTTCATTTTTTGAATTTCAAGCCTGAAGTCTTCTAAAGCCAAGTACCCCGTTGGGGATCCTTTTTTCTTGCTCTAACCGATGTCAGAAAAAGTTAACAATTGTCTTGCCTGTGGAAAGCAAATACCTTACAGAGATTTTCATTGTTACTGCATCACCTGTTTAGGCCCAGACCACGACGTTCCTGTCTGTCAGTTTTGTGCCTTGTTTAATGCCTGAACTATTTGTCATCGGGGTTTGTCACTAAATTCTTTCACTCTCGTTCTCTGTATTCGGAAATATCTTCGATAAGCCATCCAGCTACCGATCTTCTGAAAAAACGTAAGGATAAAGACAGTGACAGACTGCATAGGCCGGTACTCAGTGAGGCGCCTTCCCAGCCCTTGATACCCACTTTAACAGATTTGCAGACCTCTGCTGAGACCCATTCAGAGTCCAGTATGCCGCGACTTGCTTCTTCGACTATGGAACCTGTAGATGTCTCTACCTTGGATGGGTCCGGAGCCGCTATGCAGGCACCGGCTTCCGAGGGTGTATTCCAACTTTCCTATGTTCATATTATACAGACATCTTCATTTTTGACTAAAACTACCGAGTTTCTCAGGCCCAGAGTTTGCACTACACCTAGAAAACCAACAACCAAAGCACATGCTCAAGCTCCCATGCCATGGAAACAAATGCTTAGAATGGCTGAAGACGTTATAACTTTAATTAGGGGAAGCCAGCCTTCCCCCTCTATAAGACAAAGGATTGATTTTCCTTCTGATTCTACAGACCGTGAGTCCGATGACTCTAATCCCTCTGATTTACCAGGACATTCCCTTATCTACCTATGAGGATTCAGATGCAGAGGATTCCATTCCCTCTACCTCCCCTCCAGAGGACTTTTCTTTTGTTGAAACCTTGCAAACCTTAAGAGAGCATTTCCGCTGGGAATGCCAGGACTACCCACAGTCCAAAAAGAGACTAAGAGAATTTTTAGACTTGCCTCAGCACAGGCCTCTAGCTATACCCCCTGTCCTGGATATTGTAGATGTCTTCATGGAGTCCAGTCTTGCTCCTGATTCTTTACCTCCAGCTCCTAGAAAGCCTGATAGGTACTACAGAGTACCTGACTCACACCAATTTCTCTTTAAGAATCCCACTGCGGATCCAGAGACCATTTCCCAGGGACCTAAAGGTATTAAGGCCACTACAGGCCAAAACCCTACCCCTTTGGACAGGGATTCTAGAGCGTTAGACAGATGGGGTAAGAAGGTATACACCTCTGCAACTCTTGCCATAAGGGATTTAAATTGCCAGTTTCACATGTTAAAGTATCAGCAGTATATCATGGAACTAATTAAACAGAAAATGTTGTTGCTTCCAGATTGTGCAGAGAAGAAAGATTTACAAGAGTTGATGCATTCTGCAAACCAAGTTAGTAAACATAGTTTGCAGGGTGGTTTTGATGCCTTAGAAGCATCTTGCAGGGCTGCTGTCACTGGGTGTGTACTGAGAAGGCATGCTTGGCTGGAGGAACGAATCTTGCCAGACCATGTCAAAGCAAAATTGCTAGATACTCCATTAAACCAGGAACGCTTGTTTGGCACAAAAGCAGAAGTTGTTCTTAAAAAGATGGAGGAAAAAGCTAAATCTATGCAAACTGTTAAAGATTTCTTATAGGTACAGCCACCTAGATTCAGTAGACGTTGGCTTTCTAAAAACCGGTACATTTTAGTCCCTCCCAAGCTTTCTCGGTCCGAACCCAGGGGCAACAGACCACCAAAACTACAGTCTCAGCATGTGTAGAGATCTAATCAATGGAGTGCTCCCACCTCTAAAACTGGGAGTGGTAAGCCACCCCCTTATGGAAAAAGTTCACAATGACTTGTCTATCATTCTTATGGTAGAAAAACAAACTGCAAAAAGATCCAAAATCACACAAGGAATGCTGAGAACAAATCACTTTATGACGCAAAGCTTTCGGGTATGAACCCTTTCTCAATACTAAATACATACATATACACAAAGCAACTGCTTTTATACAGGCCTAGTAGTCATGTGACTGCAGCCAAAGTCACATGACTTATTCAAATGTACAATTTAAAAAATTTAAAGAAACACACTGCAAAAAAGCATTTGTTAAAAAAGAAACTAGACATATACATATATATGATCACATTTCAAAACAATATCTAGCACATATATATTCTTAATTATAAAAATATAAAAATATACATATATACCTATATGTTTAATATAAACTCTAAAAATATTAAAACATAGGTGTACACATGTACACAACAGATGCACTTATTAACATCAATGTATAAACATGCTCATGCGCACAGATTAATAAAGGTATCATTTCAACTTACGCTGTAATCCAATAAGAATGGGTTTCATGCTTACTGTACTGTTAAGGCCAGGTGGACTATCAGCTCCCAAAGCATTTTATCCATTGATATTCTTTAGTTTCAAGAAAATTATTAATATCACCACATCTGAGTGAGGGAATCACCAAATCAATGACCCTAAATCTAAATGTATGCCTGTCCCCACAAGTCTCAATATGCTTATACAAGGCATTCTGACTATACTTCCTCCTGATTTCTGATTTGTGTTCAATAATCCTGTCCTTAAGTCTACGTGTAGTCTTACCAATGTAGTATGCAGGACATACAGAGCATGATGCCATGTACACCACATTGGTAGTAGTACAAGTAGCTCTTACAGAGAATGTATATGTATAGTGTGTGATCGTGTGCACATAACTATTAGATTCCACATATCTGATCAAGTCTGAGCAACAGGAGCAGTTGTGACATGCATAGGTACCAAAATTAAGTGTAGGGCAGATGGGTCTATCAAAGCACAAATTCAAAGAAGGCGAAAATCTTTATAGCATAGCATACTTTTGAGGGTTTTCATATTTCTAAAGCTAAAGAATGGCTTATCACCTAACAATTTTGTAAGTTCAGGGATGCCATTAAAATAGGCCAATATTTATAGATAGTGCGCTTAACAAGGGAAACCTTACTTGCAAAACCAGTCACATATCTAAATCTTTGCACAGTAGAGTTTACAACTTGATTTATCACAACATCAGGATTCGTAATATTATAATTCCTGAAGTATGGGGCATATAGTGAGTGCCTATTGCTAGATACCTGGTCCTTCATCTCATTTAAAATAGACAATGCATAGCCACAATCAACAAAATCCTTAAATGTATCATTTAACTGTTCACAAAAACAATATCATCTGTGTTGAGCCTACTCACCGAATGAATTGAGACTTAATCACACCTCGAAAACATGCGGGCATGCATGCTGTCCGCATGCACATATCTACCCACAGATGTCTCCTTCTTAAAACAGAAGTGCCCAATAATCCATCCTTGTAAAAATGTTAACATCAAGGAAGGAAGCCTCTTTACTAGTAATGGTCGACTTAAACTTCAAAAAGGATGTCGTGTTGTTCAAGTGTACAAGATATTCTTCTAAGCTGTCCCTAGATCCATTCCAAATTAAAAAACAATCATCAACAAACCATTGATAGAACACAACACGTGTGTCAAAAATTTTTCCATCATGCAAATTGTCTAATTCCCACTGATGCAGTACAAGGTTTGCATATGTATTGTACAGGGTGCCCATGGCGACCCGTTAACCTGCAAATCGGTTGTTGATTGAAAATAAAAACATTGTGGCTAAGTACTAGGTCCAACAATTGACATATATTTTGAATAGAATCACTTACTAAGGATTTTTCAGTAGTCAAAACTTCCTAATGGACTCTATGCCATACAGATTAGGGATAACAGTGAACAACGATACAATGTCTAAGGTAACAAATAGAAAATCATTCAGATTACATGGTTCACTGTAATACCACTTTGAAAGTTTGAAGAGAAAATCACCAGTATCTTTCAGAACATAATTACATTTATCTAAAAAAGGAAACAATTGTTTCTGAAGGTAAACCAAACAGGTTCGGTTACCCACCCATTGCCAGAAACAATGGGTCTCATGGGAGGGTCTAACAAACACTTATGTATTTTAGGAAGTCCGTATAACTGAGGTATAGATGGACAGGGTACAGAAAAAAGTTAAATAATTCCAAACTAATATTATTATTAAACTGCATGTCATAAACATGTAAGTTAACGTCAGTAATATGCTTCTTTACATCCAAAGAACTAATTTTTTAAAGGACAAAGTATCCATTAGTAGCTTATCCATTGATAAATTATAGCAAGCTCTATCCATGATCACAATACTTCCACCCTTATCTGCCTGCTTAATGATGATTTCACTATTCCTTTTGAGATTCTGCAAGGCAAGATGTTGCTCATAGGTTAAGTTATAGATAAACTTTCTATCACAGACATTAAACTGTTGCCTAAAATCAGCTTCACAGACATTGCAAAATGCAGTAGTAATGGGTGTATTCACAGGTATAAACCGGCTACGGTTTCTGAGAATGTTATTAGGAGCAGTACTGACATTAAACAGAATTTTCAAATTTAAATTTCTCACAAACATTTTCAAGTCGGTAATAATATCAACTAAATCCAAGTTAGTCATAGGTATGAAACTCAGTCCTTTTGAAAGAAGAGACACATGAGAGTCACTCAAAACAAAAGATGAGATGTTTAAAACACCTCTTACTACTTGCGGGCATTCTTGCCCTGTCTCAACGGACTGTCGATTTGCGTTTCACTGACGAAGTCTCTAGCTTCATCGATAATGGTTCCCTCTTGTTTAAAGAGTCCTGCACGTTCGGTTTCTCTAACTGAAACCGCTTCTCTGTGAAGTTTAAAGTCGACTGATGCGTTTTTTTATTAACATGCTGCACATCCGATACTAAGTTCAAGGCAGCAGTTGATGAGGTATCCATAGCGGACGTCATTACGGCGTCAGTGTTAACAGCTACTAGAAGAGGCAATGGTTACAGACTCAGAAGGAGTTAAAGTGACAGTGTCTGTTTGTGTAGAATTGGCCAACAGTCAGATTTGAATCAAGGGGCTGAAATGCATCTAGCCTAATAGAAGTACCAGCAAAAGTTTTTGCATTATGATTTTTGTTGGATGTTACCATAGTTGATTCTCTTGGGTCCTTCCTGGGCCAAGAGAAGATGTGACCCACTCTGAAATCATTAATGTCTCGAGAAAGTTTTCTTTTCTTAACTAGCTCAAGCTTGTCATCTAATTCACGAAATTTACTGAATAGATGGTTATATTTGGATGACATCTCTGAAAAACATACAAGTGATTTCAGTTCTTCATCTAATTTAATAATTTCAGTCTTCAAATCTTGTTCAACAGACATAAAATATTCATTCATTAGTGACATATAATCTAAGCTTAGCTTCAAGTTCATTTGCTGCCACCTTTTGAGGAGTTCAGGGTACACATTCCCATACGATGGCATTTTCAATATTCTTAGTCCACGAGGACTATCCCCATTTTAAGGTATGCAGAGAAGCTAAATCTCTGCCACTGAAAACGCTTGTATGAACCAACTACGTTCAAGCAATGCAATTTTATAGTTAAAAGTATCAATGTCACCTTTAGAAGAGTTGTCCAAAGTAACCTGCTCCATTTTCAGGAGCCATGACAGGAACAAAGTCCAACAAAGGATTAACTTCTTGTGAAAACAACGAATGTAGTGATTCCATATATCCAAAAAAGATAACAGGCTGCAAGAAAGGCTACCAAATATAGTTACTAAACAGTCCAGCAGAGTAATACTAATGATAGAAAAAAAAACTGCAAAAGATCCAAAATCACACAAGGAATGCTGAGAACAAATCACTTTATGGCCTTAAAGCTTTGGTATGAACCCTTTCTCAATACTAAATACATACATATACACAAAGCAACTGCTTTTATACAGGCCTAGTAGTCATGTGACTGCAGCCAAAGTCACATGACTTATTCAAATGTACAATTTAAAAAATTTAAAGAAACACACTGCAAAAAAGCATTTGTTAAAGAAACTAGACATATACATATATATGATCACATTTCAAAACAATATCTAGCACATATATATTCTTAATTATAAAAATATAAAAATATACATATATACCTATATGTTTAATATAAACTCTAAAAATATTAAAACATAGGTGTAGATGCAGATGCAGAGGATTCCATTCCCTCTACCTCCCCTCCAGAGGACTTTTCTTTTGTTGAAACCTTGCATACCTTAAGAGAGCATTTCCGCTGGGAATGCCAGGACTACCCACAGTCCAAAAAGAGACTAAGAGAATTTTTAGACTTGCCTCAGCACAGGCCTCTAGCTATACCCCCTGTCCTGGATATTGTAGATGTCTTCATGGAGTCCAGTCTTGCTCCTGATTCTTTACCTCCAGCTCCTAGAAAGCCTGATAGGTACTACAGAGTACCTGACTCACACCAATTTCTCTTTAAGAATCCCACTGCGGATCCAGAGACCATTTCCCAGGGACCTAAAGGTATTAAGGCCACTACAGGCCAAAACCCTACCCCTTTGGACAGGGATTCTAGAGCGTTAGACAGATGGGGTAAGAAGGTATACACCTCTGCAACTCTTGCCATAAGGGATTTAAATTGCCAGTTTCACATGTTAAAGTATCAGCAGTATATCATGGAACTAATTAAACAGAAAATGTTGTTGCTTCCAGATTGTGCAGAGAAGAAAGATTTACAAGAGTTGATGCATTCTGCAAACCAAGTTAGTAAACATAGTTTGCAGGGTGGTTTTGATGCCTTAGAAGCATCTTGCAGGGCTGCTGTCACTGGGTGTGTACTGAGAAGGCATGCTTGGCTGGAGGAACGAATCTTGCCAGACCATGTCAAAGCAAAATTGCTAGATACTCCATTAAACCAGGAACGCTTGTTTGGCACAAAAGCAGAAGTTGTTCTTAAAAAGATGGAGGAAAAAGCTAAATCTATGCAAACTGTTAAAGATTTCTTACAGGTACAGCCACCTAGATTCAGTAGACGTTGGCTTTCTAAAAACTGGTACTTTTTAGTCCCTCCCAAACTTTCTCGGTCCGAACCCAGGGGCAACAGACCACCAAAACTACAGTCTCAGCATGTGTAGAGATCTAATCAATGGAGTGCTCCCACCTCTAAAACTGGGAGTGGTAAGCCACCCCCTTATGGAAAAAGTTCACAATGACTTGTCTATCATTCTTCCCAGCCATGCCCAAGTACTTGCACCCCTAGGAGGAAAACTCGCCCTGCATGCTAAAAAATGGGATGTCCATTACCCAGGACCAATGGGTCCTAAGCATCGTATCCCAGGGATACAGATTCTACTTTCACTCACTGCCAACCTCAAGCGGGGTGCCAGACCTTCCTCCAAACCAGTGGCCGGAGGATCAAAAGCAAGTACTTTGTCTTCTAAGTATCAGGGTTATTCATCCTGTTCCAATAGCGCAAAGGGGACAGGGTTTCTATTCCAGACTGTTCCTGGTGCCCAGAAAAGAGAGCTCATGGTGCCCTATCGTAGATCTGTCCATTCTCAGCACCTCCCTGGTGTTCCCAAAATTCAAAAGGCTTACTCTACAACAGCTGCTTCCTGTGCTAGCCAAGAACTCCTGGCTAATCACCCTAGACTTAAAAGAAGCTTATCTGTACATCCCCATTAGGGAATCTTGCAGGAAATGTCTACGTTTCAGGGTAGGCTCTATGCACTTCCCTTTGGCTTATTTACTGCGCTCAGGGTATTAACAAAGTGCCTGGCTCCATCCATTGCATACTGCAGGCATAGAAATATTCAAATTTACCCGTACTTGGGCAATTGCCTGATTCAGGCAAATAGTCAGGAATTGCTCCTTCAGCACCTGTTATTTTTAAGGAGACTTCTAACTTTTCTGGGATATACCATCAGCGAAAAGAAAGCACATCTGGTGCCCAGACAAAAAAGATTGTATTCCTGGGAGCAAGCTTGAACACAACTTCCCAGATGGCATTCCTCACTCTAGAAAAGCAGGTTCATTTGACAAACTACTTCAAACTAATGGCCTCCTAGACCCAGCTACCTGCAAGAAAAATACTGCAAGCCCTAGGGTTTATGGCCTCACGCATTCTTCTAATTCCATATGCAAGACTGCATATGAGGAAACTTCAGTGGTACTTAGAGTCTCTGGTGTCAACACTCTCAGGTCTTGAAAGCACTGATTCCGATCATTCCTTGTCTAAGGGCAGAGTTCCTTTGGTGGGCAGAGGCTTGAAACCACAACAAGGGACTTCCTTTCACTCAATCTCTTGCCACCCAAGCCCAGTCAACAGGCACATTACACTATGCATTGGGGGCACACTTGGCAGGCAAATGCATTCAAGGGCAATGACGCCCAAGACAAATTCACCTGCATATCAATCAAAAGAAATGTTAGCTGTACAGAATGCTCTGACAGCCTTCAAATACCTTTTCCTTTTAGGACAACTCTTGATAAAGACAGACAACACCACAGATATGTGGTACATAAACAAGCAGGGGGTAACTCATTCCTGCCCACTCTGCAGGTTTGCCATGGCCCTGTGGAACACCGCCTTGAGCAGCCAAGTGCACCTGCAAGCTCAATTCCTACCAGGCAAACAAAAGACATTGACAGACAACTTAATCAGACAGCTACTGGACCCACATGAGTGGAAACTGGAACCCAACTCATTTAAATTTCTAATCAACAGGTGTGGGATTCCAGAAGTGGACCTTTTTGCCCCCCCCCCCCCCCTCCCCAAACCATCAATTGAACAAACTTTGCACCAGAAATCCCCACAGCCAAGCATGGCGAGTGGATGCCCTATCTTTCACATGGGAAAACCTCTGTTTCCCCCTTTGCCCCTCCTCTCAAAAGTACTACTCATGATCAAGCAGGACAGACCAAGGACAATCCTTATCACACCAAACTGGCCATGCCAGCACTGGTACCTACACCTACGCAGTCTGACAGCAGTGCCACCCTGGCACCTACTTCAGACCCCCTTCCTGCTGTCCTAGCAGGAGGGACAGATTTTGCATTCTCAGCTGCAAACACTGAACTGTGCAGCCTGGCTTCTTCCCTGAACACAACAATGCAATCCTCAACAAACAAGTGCTGGACGTCATCCTTGAGGCCAGAAGGCTTGGTACTAGGAAATCCTTTTCAGAAAAGTAGAAAAGGTATGTTCTTAGAGCCAGTCTCTCTAGGAAAGGGCACTGCCGTGCCCTCCCTACCTCAAATTCTAGATTACCTAGCAGAGCTGCTCCACAAAGGCTTTTCCTTCTCATCAGTTAAGATTCACACCTCGGCCATCTCAGCTCATTACAATATGGAGCCACCTCTCTTTTCTCACCCTCTGATCCCACAGTTCCTGAGAGGAGCTAACTATTTAAGACCCCCAAGGAGAGCTCCCACCCCTGCCTCGGACCTTAACTTGACACTAGAGAAGCTCACGCTCCCCCCGTTTGAACCTGCAGCTACAGCAGTTTTAAAATTCTTGTCTTGGAAAACAGCCTTACTTCTAGCCATCACTTCAGCAAGAAGAGTGTCTAAGCTACAGGCCCTAATGGCTGTGGAACCCTTCGTTATTTTCCAGGCTGACAAGGTTTCCATCAGGACTAACCCATCATTTATGCCCAAGGTGGTATCCAGTGTGGCCCTAAACCAATCCATCCATTTACCAACACTTTTCTCTAATCCTCAGAATAAAGGGAAGAGGATCCTGCACTCCTTGGACGTGCACAGACAGCTGCCTTTCAGAAAATCTGACCAGCTGCTAGTCAGCTTTTCTACAGGGGCAGAGGGCAAGGCCATTTTAAAGCAAACCATTTCCAAATGGTAGCACATTGCATCCATTTCTGTTACAACCACCATGGAAAAACCTACCCCACAGGGGATCAGAACTCATTCCACTAGGGCTACCTCAACTACTACAGCATTTCTCAGGGGAGTCCCTACCAGGGACATCCTGGAAGCTGCAACCTGGAATTAGGTACACACCTTCACCAAGCATTACCACTTACCTGTCTTTTCTAAATCCAGAGCTGGATTTGCCACAGCAGTCTTACCAAGGCCTGCTAGTCAGCCCTAACACTTCTTGACTGCCTCCACCCTTACTCAGCTTTGGGAATCAACCTAAGTGTGATGACTGCAACAGTGAAACACGAAGAACATAGTACAGTTGTGTACATGTACAATAAATGTAGATGTTCGAGTGTATTCACTTTTGCAGTCCTGATTACCCTTCCTCCAGCACCCCGACTTTTCTAGACTTTCTACCTATCCTCTTTTTGGCCATATCTTATGGCTGCGGTATTTACTTTTTACTGGAGGTGTTCCACACCATGTAATTACTTCCTATTTTGGGGGCTCCTGACATCTGGGGCAAGAAAAACAGAAGTAACGGCATTGGCTGCATGTTTTATACCCCTGATGTTTTGACGTCATGGAAGAGGTGACTGCGTCAGACGCAGAAATCTCAAGACTCTGGTATTAAGGCCAACCGAGGGCTACCTGCAGGCAGATAACCCAAGTGTGATGACTGCAACAATGAATACACTCAAACATCTACATTTATGGTAAGTATACACAACTGTACTGTCCCACTGCTCCTGCATTTAGCCAAGGTGGATCACCATAAGTTACTCCACAGAATGGAACTTCTCACATAACACAAAGGAACTCTAATCTATCCTCACTTGTCTACCCTTCAGCTGATGTTGTGGGTGATAGGGTCTTAATTCCTTTCAGACACCTTTCTTTCAGAGGACATGCTCAGGTTTCTGTAGGAGGCCAGGAAACCCAATGCAAGGAAATCTTACTTATACCAGTACTCACTGACAGTGGACGTCCCTCTGGTTCTCTCATACTTGTGTGAATTACTAGATGCTGACTTAACTTACTCTTTAGTCAGAGTGCACATGTCAGCTATTTCTGCCTCTGTCTCCTCCTCTAGCTTCCAATTTTGAGGATAAACAATTCTTAAAAGGCTTCCTTCACATAAGACATCCCCCCAGGAAACCTGTGGCACCCCCTTGGGATCTTAAATTTGTAGAGAATTTGACCCTTGCTTCTTTTGAGCCAGCAACTTCTGCTTCCTTGAAAATTTGCTCCTGGAAAACTATTTTGCTGCTTGCACTAACCTCAGCTAAGAAGGGTTTCTGAGCTACAGGCCCTAATGGCTTCCCCTCCCTTTTTGGTGTTCCACAGAGACAGTGTCTCTCCACACTGACCCTACCAGTCCACCCACTTACCTACCTTTTTTTCCCCCTCCACAGAACTCTGAGGAGGGGATGTTGCACACCTTGGATGCGCATAGACAGCTTAGGTTTTATCTTGACAAAACTAAGGATATCAGAAAGTCAGACCAGTTGTTTGTCTCATTCCACCCTAGAGCTTTAGGGCTCCCTGTCTCTAAACACACTATTTCCAGCTAGATCTCTAACGTCATTTACATCTGCTACTAGCATCATGGAACGAGCTTCCCATCCCCTGTTAAGGCACATTCTACCAGGGCTGTTTATTTCTCTGGTGCCTTCTTCATAGGAATGGACACTAACTCCATTCTGGAGGCAGCCACCTGATCTTCAGTCCATACCTTCAACAAACATTATTATAGATTGGACAACACTTCTAAGTCTAGGTCAGGGTTTCCAAGGGCTATTCTCCATAGCTTGATGGAACTCTCCTCTGCCTCCTTCCTTTCCTTATGACATTTGGTAGTCTTCCTCACGTTAAGAATACTGCAACAGAGGAATAGAAGGACATAATTAGTTGTGATAAATCTTACTTTAACGATAGATGTCTTTGTCTTTCCTGTTGCAGTATTCCATCCCTCCCTCCTCCTCACTCACTTTGTTTTTGCTTGGAAATACTTGACCTACATACCCCATTAGACGGGCGTTCCTTCTGAGACACTCTGTTCTGAGGAGGGTGTATGCATATGTCGCTTTTATCGCTGATGTACAACAGCTGCCTATGTGCGATGTACCACGCACCCCTAGTAGTAAATATAGTAGTAACAGTCTTTTGTATACTGGCTAACATTGGGTCATTGTGTCAGACAGCTCCTTCATGTTAAGTATACTGCAGTAGGGAAGAGGAGGGCATCTATCGTTATGGTAAGATTTTACAAAAGTAATGTTTCCTGTTTCTCAAATGTTGTGACCTTGGAGGTATAATTTTAACTTAGAGGACTGTGTGGGGTGAGTTTGGGGTTGGGGTCTTTCCCCTGTAGAAACACATAGAGAATGTATAGTATTGTGTTGTGGAAGTGTCAAAATATGATAGTGAGGCATACTGACTTTGTAGAGGAACTATGTAAGTTTGGCAGTGGACTGTAGACCTTGTCATAACATTTGAGTAGAGTTTTGAGCATTATGATCGTGTGGAGGGTAGAACTGCAGCCTAGCAGTTTCTTGTCACACAGCTCCAGAAATCAGTGCTTCCTTTCCCTTTCCCTCTGTAGACCTGAACTTCATGCAGGTAGGCTGTACCCACTTATTGTATGAGCCTGCTTGCTCAGCAGCATTGAAGTTTGTTTCATGGAAGACTGCCTTCCCAGTAGATATCTTCACAAGGTCTGTATCAGAACTTCATCCAGTTATGTGCAGTGAATTGTATCTGGGCTTCAATATAAGATGCCCCTTCAAGGCAAACCCCTCTGCCTTCCTGAAGGTAGTTGTGGAGGTTTCCCTGAACCGTTCCATCAGTATCTCTTTTTTTTTTTTGTGGTTGGTAGTAACCAAGGGAGAATGGACCTGCATCAACAGCTCAGGCTTACCTGGAGAAAGTTTAGGATGACATACTGTTATTAAGCCTCTTCCTTTCGGAGAAAGGAGAAGGAGAGCTTGCAGTTGGCTGATGGCCATTTTCCAAGAGAACTGGCAGCAAACTTTTGACATCATTCCTCTAACCTGCTGTTGACAAATGCTGCTGTTAGCTGTCATTCCAGTAGAGGAGTGGCTGCTGTCAGTGGTTTCTTCAAGTGTGTATTAGTTTGGACATTTTTGACAAAGCCAATTGGTCCTTTGTGCATATACACACCTTTATCAAGAATTTTTGCGTGCTCTATTGCATGTCCCGAAGAATTATTTAACCATGGACTCATGGATAGTCCTCACATAGACTGCTTGCTAAGGTAAGCTCATATCTCTTATGTTTGGCTCAACATTTTGGATAAAACAATGGATCTGATGTTGTCTTTTCCATCAGTTCTTCAACTGATGGGTCTTCAGATCAGACTTTGGCTGCTTCAGACTTTAGGATCCCCCTCTAAGGCGCCTCCCCTTACCTATAATCCCCATTCTGTTCCCAACATTACCTCAGATTTAGTTTGCTGCACTTTGAGTTCAGACGTGATTCACTTGCTCGGGCTCACCTAAACTAAGTTTTTTAACCTATTGAATTTGTTTTTCTTAAGATTGTGTTGGGAAGATTCCTTTTCCTGGTTTCTTTTTTTAAATCTGATTACTGGTTTCATTTTTCTTCTACTCTGTTCCTTTGGCTTGTATTATTAATACCATTTTTGGTAGTTGTTAATACCTTTCTGGGCAGACTTTTATGTTCTTGTTGCTTTTCTTCTGTAGCATTTGTTTTTGTCATGTTGGACAAACTGTCAGGCTTTAAGAAATGTAACTACAAAATTCCCAGCACAAATGCTCACCAAAAGTTCATCTATTGTTTAGCCATCCCCTCCTCTCTGAGCCTCCGTGTTAGATAGCTCAGCTCCAACATTGGTCTTGGAGCAGGGCCAGGGTGATTCCTTGGTTCATCCTGGTCTGGTCAGCTTTTACTTTGGATTTTTCCTCTGCTTCTGCCTTTGAGGTGGTCAGTAGAGCTGTCTCCAGTGTTAGATACTCTTCTTCCCTTCTGTGGTCCTCTCACCCCTCAGTGAATAAACCTGTGTTTTGAGGCTGTACCATATATCCTGTTGGGCCAACTGGTTCTTGCTAGCCTCTGTGTTCAGGAAACCCCTCAGTCTTTCAAGTCCTCTCCTGAAACACCCCCATGCATGAGTTCCCTCAGAAGTACATGTATAAGAGGGGGCGTGGCCAAGGATGAACACAGGATAGCAGCAGATTTCTTCAGCTCCACCAATTTCATTACATTGACAGGAATTAATTACTTAAAAAATTAATTCTTGAAGTAATTTTCTTTCTAAATATGTTTGTTTTATATAGTTCTTGAACTATATCTAAAAAAGAAAGGAAATCTTAATAATATTCCTGTCAGAAATTACTTTGGAAATTTTCTTGTCAGTTTATCAGTCTGAAATGAGTTCCAGTAAGACAAATTCTCAAGACTCCAGCATCAAGAAAGAACTTCAGTCTCTCATAATTATAGTCCAGCAACTTACTGCTAAGATGGATAAAATAGATACTAAAATAGACACTTTCATAGAAAAAACTACAAAACAAATAGACTTGTTACATATGGACCTGCAACAACAGAAGATCCAGATGACAGGCATAGAAGAAGCTGTGAATGACATGGAAAATAAAATACAAGAACAGGAAATCAACATTGAGTTTCTGCTGAAACAAAATACACATTTACAAACAAAGCTGGATGACCTGGAAAATAGATCTAGGCGCAATAACATTAGGATTTTTGGACTGCCAGAAAATATTGAAGGTAACAATATTACTTCTTTTTTAACAACATGGCTCCCTAAAACTTTAGATTTGCCAGAAGCATTCTCTTTTGGTATCGAAAGAGCACATAGATCTATAGCTAATACTAACTCTAACAAAAACTGTCCTAGATCAGTTATAGTTAGATTTCTATCATCTTTTGATAGAGATGGTTCTTAAATCTGCTTGGGCTAAAGCTCCTGTTAAGTTTAATGAGGCAACTGTGCATTTTGACAATGACTATTCTTCCATGGTAATTGCTAAAAGAAAAGTTTTTCTGCCACTAATAAGGGAGCTTAAAAAAGCACAGTTTAAAACATACCTTCTGTTTCCTGCCAAGCTTAAAATCTTCCTTCCTGATGGTCCTAAGGTCTTCGATGATTTAGACTCTGCTTTACTGTTTGTCAAAGAAAAAAGGATTTTGGATAAAATAGAAGAAATGGAATGGGCTAGTTCTTCATTAAAGAGATTGGCAACTGAAGCTTCCTGGAAGACTTCAGAGAAGAAGAAGAGACTAAAAAACAAATGATTTGTTATATGTTTTTTCTCTCTCATCATTTTAGTTCATTATTAATCTTTTTGAATATAGTTCCTGCATTTCCAGAAAGCCACAAATATTTTGGAAAAGATTTAATCAAAGTTATTCTCTATGTGCAACAAAATGTTTTGTTTCATAACCAGTCAAAATGCCTGAGGATTTAATGGCAGGCTGTGACTCGATTTGTTTTTCTTTCTGAAAAAAGTAAGGTTAGTAATTTGATACATTTTTTATCTTTACCTTTTTTTTTCCTTCTTCTTTTATTATTTTCTTTGTTTAAACAATGACATTCTATTTAGATTATGTAGTGGGTAAAGGGTGGGGGAGGGCAGGGAGTGAACAGTAATGAAAATATCATTAATAGAATAATAACATATTTATTTCTTGTAAAAGTTTATAAGTTCTTCAAATGCTATTTCTAATTATACTTTCTTGATTATACTGCTTATGCTTGTTTGTAAATAATCTGTCATGCTTTAACTAATAATAATCAGAACTAAATAAGAGTAAATAATATGTTTTATTTTTAACTCTATTAATATAAACAGTAAGTAACATTCCATTGTATATACTTCTTCCAGCTTTCTCTTACATTTATTTCTGCCTCACTCCCTTTTATTTTCTACTCTCTTTTTCTTTTCTTTATTAATATATAGAAATGCTTTAGACTGTGTGGGCACAGTGAATAATAGGATTTGTATGAAAATTAAGTTGGGAGAAGAATGCTGAGTTTTATTGCTTGCTGGTAATTTTGAGTTTAATTTCACTTGCATAGAGGCTGTGATGATCTGTGGAATACATTGTGGAGGTTCTGTCATGTTTAGATGCATTTACACTGCTAAATGAATGTTTGTCACTAGTTTTTAATAAGTTTCTGCCAAAATGTTAAGAGAGACAATCTGGGATGTGGGCTGTCTTATGCACAATGTCCTTGAGTTACCTCAGAATCTTCAAATCACAGAATTCTCACAGAGAAACTGAAAGCAGTTAGTATAAACACTGACAAGGTTATCACACTGACACACCACAGATTCAGGAAAAATACTCTGTTCATAAAATATGTCAGTTATAATGAGTTTAAATGATGTAGTTTCTTGTAGTAAGTAAATGTCTTATTTTAGAAGGCATAAAAATGAAACATTTATTTAAATGTTTTTGAAAATCTACTTAACAGCAGCATAATAATCTGTGTTAAAAATTTGTGTTCCAAACATATACTTTACTATAACTCATTTAATTCATCTGATTGACAAACATAAATAATCTTATAACTCTATTCTGGAAGAAATGTCATGTGATATATTTTAAAGCAATAGGTTAGCATGATTGTAAAATCTGGTTACCAATATGTGTTTGCTGTGCATTATTTTGTATAAAGCAGACAGATTTATTCTAGGGACAGCAAGTAGGATAGTGCTCTACTAACACACAACTCAGTGAGATCAGATATATATATATATATATGTGTGTGTGTGTGTGTGTGTGTGTGTGTGTGTGTGTGTGTGTGAGTGTGATGGCTTTTTTTTTTCTGAGAATCTGCATAACTATCCAATATGATTTATAATAATTTCTATGAATACAATATTTTACTCTATTGACAAAATGAATGTTTGCCACAAGTTTTAATAAGTTTCCCGCCAAAATGTTAAGGGAGACAATCTGGGATGTGGGCTGTCTCATGCATAGTGTCCATGAGTTTCCTCAGAAGCTTCACTCACAGAATTTTCACAGAGAAACTGAAAGCAGTTAGTATAAACATTGACAAGGTTATCACACTGACACACCACAGATTCAGGAAAATACTCTATTCATAAAATATGTCAGTTATGATGAGTTTAGATGATGTAGTTTCTTGTAGCAAGTAAATATCTTATTTTAGAAGGCATAGAAAATGAAACATTTATTTAAATGTTTTGAAAATCTACTTAACAGTAGCATAATAATCTGTGTTAAAACTTGTGTCCCAAACATATACTTTACTATAACTCATTTAATTCATCTGATTGGCAAGCATAAATAATCTTATAACTCTATTCTGGAAGAAATGTCATGTGATATATTTTAAAGCAGTAGGTTAGCATGATTGTAAAATCTGGTTACTAATATGTGTTTGCTGTGCATTATTTTGTATAAAGCAGACAGATTTATTCTAGGGACAGCAAGTAGGATAGTGCTCTACTAACACACAACTCAGTGAGATCAGATATATATATATATATATATATATATATATATATATATATATATGTGTGGTATGTGTATCTATGTATATATGTGTATGTGTGTGTGTGTGTGTGTGTGTGTGTATATGTGTGTGTGTATATGTATGTGTGTGTGTCTGTGTTTATGTGTGTGATGGCTTTTTTTTTTTAGGTAACGCAGGTGTTTCTGAGAATCTGCATAACTATGCAATATGATTTATAATAATTTTTATGAATACAATATTTTACTCTATTGACAATAATGAGTTTAAGTAAATGCTCATATACAAACAATTCAAGATTTTTTGGAAGCTGTTGATAGAATTCACATGACAGAAAATAGATGCATCTTAATGCATGTAATGTCTGAATCATATTAGCCAAAGTTTTTGATTTAAATGAATGTTAGAACATAATTTTCTCTCCTCTTGATTTCTAACGTTAAGATTATTTGAATGCTATTAGAATTCAAGTGTTATATATTACATAGATCTATATAATAGTATGAACAGTTTAAAAAAAAAAAAAAAAAAAAAAAAGTTTATTTTAGTTTATATGATGCTGTTTTACCAAATGTGTAGTTTTGTCTTGATAGATAATTGAATTGAAAACTGTTAACCTCAGTTAAATATAACTAGTATTAAATTGATAAGGTGGTAGCTGAGGTACTGCTGCTTAGGGTAGGGGGTTAACTTGAGTAGTAAATACTGCTCTAAGTTGGAGTTTTCAACTTCAGGCGGGATGCAAGGTTTAATCCTTACATTATTTTCACTTGTTCATTGTTATATGTATATAGTTTTGACATCCACAATATATTTTGTACACTCATTGTCACTACAAACAAAATTGAATCCTATACAAAATCCCATAAGAGATTTAATAAATACAGCTATATTTAAGGGTACACCTAAAAGAGGAGATGTAACATGATTTATCTTGTTATTTGTTATTTCGATCATAAGATTCTTGAGTTTTAAAAATGCCAAATGACATCTTTAAAAGGAATTTCTTTAAACATTAATGGATTGAATAATCCGTGTAAAAGGGCAAGCCTAATAAGATACATTAATCTACACAAGGCCAATCTAGTCTTCCTGCAAGAAACCCATCTCTTGAAAAAAGATATTGATAAACTAGCCACTAATAAGTATGCAGTATTGGTTAGTTCAGAGCACACTCAGAAAAAAGAGGAGTGGCTATTTTATGGAATAAAAGTATGCCCATTCCTAAAACCATTAAGTCTTATCAGGATGACAAAGGAATGTTTTGTATGGTTACAATACAAATTAATGGGAAGACTTACACTTTAATTAATGTATACTGGATACCTGGAATTGGTATTAATACAGTGAAACATCATATTGATAAGATCATATCATTCTCTATAGGGGATATTATTTTAGCTGGTGATTTTAATTGTATACTACATGAAAGTGATACTACCACTATAAAGAAAAGAAGAATTACATCTAATGCAAAACATTTAAATGATTTTGCTAATTCTTATCATTTGAATGATATTAATAATCAGATAGTCAAAATCATTACCATACACCTTTTTTCTAACAGATACAAAACTTATTCAAAAATAGATAGGGTCTTTATTTCTAACCAGATGGTAACAGATTTAATTAATTCCAAAATCATTTCATGTCCTATATCTGATCATAACTCAATTGTTTTGAATTCATGATAAAAATACTCATAATGTTCAGATCAAAAGGATACCAGCATACTTAACTCAGCTAAAAGACTATAAAGAATATATACTTTCAGAAGTACAACATTTTCTAGACATAAATAATACTCCTGAAGTCTCCATTGTCTATGTTTGGGATGCCTTAAAATCATATCTATATGAACAAAGTATCAGATGGTATAATAACAAAAGGAAATCTTGGGATAAGGAATTGTTAGATATTCAAAGTAAACTAGACTCTTATAAACATAATAATAAAGAAAATATTATGGACAAGAAAGTTATTGAAGAAATAAACAAACTAAATGAGAAATACAAAGAAATTTTAACTCATAAAGTTAAAATAACTTTAGAGAAATACAAGTTTTGTCTTATTCAATAAGCCCCAAATACTTACATAGACTTAAAAATAAAACAAAAAGATTGAATAAACAAAACCATATCAAAGAAATCTTTTCTCTAAGGAAAAAGAAGAATGTTTCTAGTATACCAGAAATACTGGATGAATTTAGAAATCACTTTCACAAGATTAACCATAACAACATTAACATGGAACCTAAAGATAAAATAAAGGAGTTTATAACCACAAACATGAATAAAAAGCTTAATAAACAACAGATTAAACTATTGGACAGGAGTATTTCATATACAGAAGTTATTACACAAATAAATAAGCTTAAATCAAACAAAGCACCGGGTAATGATGGTATTATACCAGAGATATATAAAATCCTTTCTAAAACTACATATTCATTAATACATAAGGTTTTTATTCTGGCCCAAACTGAGTTAATAACCCCCCCCATCTTGGCAATATACATTTATTTCACCAATTTTAAAACCTAATAAAGATCCAACTAGATGTTCTTCATATCGACCCATCTCATTACTTAATGTTGATTATAAAATGTTTATGAGTATTTTTGCTGATAGATTGAAGACAATTATCCCGGCATTATAGACATAGATCAGACGGGCTTCATTGTAAATAGAAATACTTTTGATAATATAAGAAGAACTTTAACATTAATTGATTTTGCAAATAGGAAAAGAAAGATTTAACACTTATTAGTCTTGATATAGGTTCAGCATTTGATTCAGTAAGTTGGGACTATCTGTTTACCTTACTGAAGTGCACAAATTTCTCTGATGCATTTGTAAATTTAATTGAGCATTTATACAAAGGAACGCTGCCTTATATTAAGGTAGGAACATGTTTCACAAAAATACCCATTCTTAAAGGTACAAAGCAGGGATGTCCACTTTCTCCACTGTTATTCACTTTAGTAATGGAGCCTTGGGCTAATTTGATTAGAAACAGTACTGACATAGAGGGTTTTGAAATAGAAGAAAATACAACATCAAAAATTCAACTTTTGCAGATGATGTTCTAATTACATCAGCAGGATCTAATTCTTCTATGCAGTCTTTATTTGATAAAATGATGAATTTTAAAAGTATTTCTGGTTTAATATGCAATGAAGAAAAACTAAAATACTACCTATATATACACGAAAAAATACTCTCATTAGTGATTTTACTAAATATGTACCCAACTCAGGTCAGATAACTTATTTAGGTATAATACTATCTAAAGATATTAAATCTATTATATATAATAACTATAATACCTGTTTTCTTAATATACAAAATCTTTTTAATACCTGGAATAATATGTTTTTACTATGGAGGAGAGACTTACAATTATTAAAATGATAATATTCCCCAAGATTTTATACTTAATACAATCAATAATACTTTCACCTACAAAAATAACTATCAAGAAACTGAATACACTAATGTTAAATTTCTTATGGGCACCTAATAGACCTAGGATTGCATTAAAGAAACATACTAATAGCTGGTCTCAAGGGGTATTTCTTTTCCAGACTTTAATTTATATATTATCTCTTCTATTATAAAAGTTATTACTTTATTAATAGATCGGTCATATGTCGCAAAATGGAAAGATTATTGGGAGCTAATTAGTATGCACTTCATGAAAATCTCCTTAACACATAAAAATATGATTATAAATAACTCCATGTTGTGGGTGCTAAAGGAATTTTGTACTTCACCTATTACACCTAAACATATGGTCTGTTACCCATTAAATATTATTATTAGTTATCGTACCTTTATATTCATGCACCCTAAGTATAGGGAATGGAATTTTATTGTATTCCCTATAATTTATACTCAGGGTATGCTTATGTCATCTACTTCTGAAGGAGCTCATTTAGCTATAGATAATAATCTAAAGTACTGGTATCAGCTGATATCTGATAATAAAGTTAAAAATCTAGATTTCTTAAAACAAGAATTTGATCTAAGAGAAACTTGCTGGTTAGAGGTTCAGATCTTTAGACAACATCTCATTGATAGAATAGATCTAATGTCTATAACAGTTAGAGAATCTATTCCAAAACTGATTGATTACTTGATAATAAATTTACAGCATAAAGTTTCTGATAAAGGTAAACTTTCATATATACATAAAATTATCAGACAAGAAACTTTTTACAATGTAGATTCATACTGGAATTATTTCACCTCTATTAATGGGGACCCACCAACTCAACAAGATAAACAATATATATTGGAATCTGCTTATAGAACTACATCTTCCATTGTCTGGAGACTTTATACATGGAAATTTTTACATAGATCTTTTTATACACCTTTGATGATGAATAAAATTAATAATAAAGATAATCTATGTAAGAGATGTAATGTAGAAATTAATGCTGACTGGGCTCATATGTTTTATGACTGTATGAAGTTGAAAGAATACTGGAAGTCAATTAATGAATTTTTGCAGGCTCTTTTTACAGATAATTTCATTATTTCTAAGTCTCTTATATTATTCAACACACCTGTACCTCAATGTGTTAAAAGATTAAGCTTCCCTTGTTATGGTCTATCCTAGCAGTGGCTAGGAAAATAATAACTAGAAATTGGATTTCAGATGCACCTCCTTTGTTCAATGAATTTAAAAATGTTATGAATATAATGTGTCATATGGAAATAAGCACAATTAGAATGAGAACAACTAGAAAAACATCACATTTTATTGTATGGGATAATTTACAAAATTTGTTAAAAAAATTCTAATTTCAATAGCACAGTATTTTAGTTTAATTAATTGATCTGATTGTATTGGATGTCTTTGTAAATACTTTAGTTGTTTTGTTGAATATTATAATAATACCTATTTTTAATTATTTGTATAAAATTGTTATGATATTTCTCTTATATGTTAAAACAATAAACTTGTTTTAAAAAAAAAAAGAAGTACATGTATAAGAGAGGAGGCACTTTGACTCACCCTAAGAGGTACTCATTGAAGACAGTGATTCCAATGAAGGGGAGGGTCCCCCATATTACCAATCGAGGATGTCTCATTTGGGTGATCCTCAAACTACTGAGACAGAAAGGAGGTTTGTCGTATGGAGCCCCCTCTCAAGAGGGAATAGTGTTTCTTGAGACTTTCAGAATCAGCTTGGTTACTACTTGTGTGGTTCCCCTAACTCAGCAGACATGAAAGGAGCTGGATGGTGGAAGCAATCCCCAAAAAAACTGATAAGTATATTGTGGCTCCAAAAGATCATCCTTATTGCAGTAATAGCACTACAGTAGATACCATGGTAGTAGTGGCAGCACTAAGGCAATGTATAGAAAATAGCTAATCTGTCAATCTCCCTAACCAGGGACTCTAGGGCTTTGGATAGATTTGAGAAGCAAATTTATGCATCAGGTACTTACACCCTGAGATCACTGAACTGTTTGGTACACATGACTAGATTCCAGAGAGATTTGAGTATGAAACTCTCCAAATCTCTGAGTCCATGTCTGCAGAGGACAAGAAAACATTGGCATCTCAGTTGAATACCCTACAGTCCCTTTCAGATGCATCAGTGCACCTGATATCTAACACCACTATTGGTGTTTTAAGGACCACAGGTTCTGACATAACTGTAAGGAGATATGCCTGGGTACACTTGTATGACTTTGCAGTGTCTTTTAACATCTTTTGTAAATGTTTCTTGTATTGGTTTGCCCTGTTCAAACCTAGGGTCAAAGAAGTGCACAGGGTGGAGAAGCTTTCTGCCGTGGGCATACCCCCCCCCCCTTGAGGATTTCCTCTAGAAACCAAAAAAGGTGGAAGAAACTGTCCTTAAATTTGCAGTTTTTTCTCAGGACTCTTATGGAGGTAGACCCCCTCTCCCCCCAGGCAGAGGGGGAATTGTAATGGTGGACGTCACCATCTTTTAGAAGAGGCCTGCAGAATCAAGGTTTCAGGGGTCCTTTCTCCAAGAGGTCTTATCAGTGCTCCTGAATGGTTGCCTGACCACTGCACTCTGGATGCAGTCGGGGTCGGGTAGCACTTTTCTCTGCTCTCAGAAGCCTGGACGTTCATTACCAAAGATATCTGGGTACAAGCAGTTATTTCCAGAGGCTACTGTAGTCCCTTTCTTTGCCCACCACCATCAGAATGTAAACTTACAAATGTCCCACTCGCTCAAAGGGAACAGCTTTATTAAAAAAAAAAAAAAAAAAAAGCTGCCAGATGAGCGACTCATGCAGGAGGTCACTTTAGATCATCAAGGATATATATAATGTATTTTTTGGTGCCAAAAAATAATGGGGACCCAGGCCAGTTTTGGATCTCAGCCATTTAAACCAGTGTATCAAACACATGAAGTTCTAGATGGTCACAGTACAGACGGTCATCCATGTCCAGAGGAAAGATGATTGGATGTGCTTAATGGGTCTTAAAGGATGCATACTACCACATCAGAATGGACAGGTGCTCCAGAAGGAATCTTTGCTTCTGTTTGGGAGCCAGTCACTGTCAGTTTAGGGCCCTGCTCTTTGACCTCATGACAGCCCACTGGGTGTTCATCAAATGCATGACAGTGGTTGTAACTTGTCTCAGACCTCATGGGTGTTTTATATGCTTCCTTAACTAGGTGACTGTCTCCTCACTGCTTCTTTCAGGCCTCTACTAAACGCGGCCAAGAACTACTCACTCCAGCTTTGCTGTCAATTGGGAGTCGCAGTAAATCAAGGCAAATCACATTTTTCTCCAGTGCAGACTTGAGTTCATAGCCACTTGTGTGGACACAACCATTAAGATAGCAAGATTAGAACCCAGCATATTGTCCACCCTATGCAGTCGGACCCTGCACCTTCTTTCTCACCAAATCACCTGCCAGTCTGGCTGTTCAGCTGTTGGGTTTAGTGGCATCTTCTATCATTCTAGTTCCATTGGTGAGATGTTACATGAGAGTTCTCCGGAGTTTTCAGGATCGTGTGACCAACATTTGCAGGACACAGAGTGGTTAATTCAGTCCCCAGAGGTGCCTTGGGGAAGACTATTCCTTTTTCCCCTCCCAAAGCCATATTAACCACAGATTTCTCCCAGCTGGGGTGGGGTGTGTTACATGGGAAGGATGGTCCAATACATGTGGCCCTAGACTGAGGCCAAACTTCACTTCAGCTTTATAAAGATGAGGCCAGTTCTCCAAGCTTTGCATGCCTTTCAGGATATCCTTCCTCTGGGGATGATCTCTTTCCAGATGGACAAAGATGTCTTTCTTATTTGAGAGGCTGGAGCAACAACCTTTTAAAAGAAAAACTTTCTGGTGCATCAGTGTATTTTTGTTTTGAATTACATGTCTAGTCAGCCATCCAGAAAAAAATTAGATTGTAGTGTAGACACTTAAGTAACTCTCAAGCAAATGAAAACCCAATGTGGCAGTTGCAGCATAGTTTTTTTTTCACTTCTTTTTATTCCTCTGCCTTGGCTCTTATTAAATCTCCACATTTCCAGGCCTTTTATCCCATTGTGTAGGCTGAACGTGTTTCTTTGTATTAATTACTTGTAAGTGGTGAGAAGGAATAAATGTCAGCCTAAGAGCCGGAACTGTTAAAATATGTTAACAGTGGAACTTTTTTTTTCTGCATATTTTCCTGTGCTTGTTTTGGTAACATTAGTGTGCGAGTGTGACACATGCATTTATGCCTGGATGGCTACTTTCCTACTAATTTTTGGAGCTCATGTTTGCAAAGTTCATGGTCCCCACCAATGGACAACCGGGCAGTGAGAAATCCTTTCTTCTATGGGAGAATGCAAGTCACGTGCCACTTCATCCTCTTATCTCCTATTGGCCAGCTTCACTGGGTGCTAGTTGTCCAATGTCAGCGAGTTAAAAAACGTAAACTTTGCCTCTCTTCAGTAGGACCAGCTTCATGGTAATAGATAAAGTAAAAGCCTTATGAAAGCTTCTTCTGAACAAGTCCTAGGCCACAGTTTTGTGCAGTATAACTACAGGCTAATATCCAGGGAGGAGCTGTGCAAGGAAAATGGATTAGCACTAAGATTCTTTCATTTAGAGGAAGACTTTTGTAAATTAACTCATGTAATGATATTCAGCTTTGTATGGATCATTGTGACCATTAACAAGTAGTTCATTTGTAGAATCATCTTGCTAGTTTCATGATCATTGCACTGTATAGCAAGGTGGCATATACCCTGTACTTATAAATTTAGATTTAGTTCTTAGATATTAGCTGATGCATTTTTCTGGAAAATGCTTTCCATTCATATATTCTGCTTGCTTTTCCTTTCCAGTTTCATTGTTTGGGCTTTTCATGAGTTCTTTTAGCGGAAGCTAACCTTGTTGCAAACGTGAAGGAAACTTTCTCCTGATTGTTCAAACTTAATACTTGCCTTTCAAGTATCTAAATGTGGTTTTATTTCTTAGGAGGAACTGAATTGTTTGCGAATGAAGTTGGAAGAAAAGCATCAGAGAGAAATGGACACACTGAGGTCCATTCTTGAGCTGGAGCATAAAGAAAAGCTTTTGGAACTGAAGATGGCCTTGTCTGATCGACATTTTTCTGAACTTCAGGAGATGAAGAATAGGCATAGTCTGGAGCTAGAGCAGCTGAGGGCAAGGCTTTCTGATGCGCACATCAAAGGTGGGAGTGAGACAAATTTCTTTTGCATTCATATTTGACTACTGTGTAGATGTTCACATGTGAAATTAGTACTAAAACTGCTTCCTTTTGACAGTAGCCCAGTATTGCAAATGCTTGAAATCTCAAGATACTGGACAGCTGCTTCACGGTACTTGTTGTACAAATATGGTTTGCTGTGGTCATAATGTGGGTTTCTTACCTGTCCTTTGTGCTTCAGCAGAAAGAGAAACTAGACATGATGTGTACATAAAGGTAAAGTGCTAATAAGCTCCAGTGTACCCTTCCTAGCTGCTGCTAAACACTTATTGTAATGATTATTGTAAGGATCATTCCTGCAGGACTTCATAAACTGTATGCTAATTATCCAAGGACAGGATACTAGTCTACAACCCTGATCTTTTTCACTAGTTGGGAACTGTGGCCTATCTTTGGTCATGTGGATACAGGCTGTGATACCATGGTCTTCAGATTGGATTCTAGATATAAATGAGAGTGCAGCAAATTGTGCACAACCCCCCCCCCCCATTCTGAACATATACTCCATGGTTATACAATACTGAGAAAAGCAGAAATTCCCCAGAATAGTAACGGCATACTCAAGTGTCAAACAGTACTTGATGTTTGTATTGATCACTGCTGCAGTAGTCTTAGCTGTATGGGTTATACCCTGCCAAGAATGTAACAGTTGACCAGCTTCAGGGCACTTTCCACATGCCCAAACTGTCTGGTAGCTCGAACTGACTTAAGAAGAGTAAGCTCTCTTGAGGCTTTTGAGGATCTATGGTTGGCTTGTGTTGAGTTTCTGTTGGGCAGATAAGTTTCCTTTGGGGGAAGAACCTCCTATACATTTTTTTGCTTGTTTATTAGCTTGTAAATTTAAAGAAACACAGCAGTAAATCGATCAAAATTATACCACTCAATGCTCCTGGGCTTCATTTCTATTAATATAAAATGTTTCTGTTAGCACAGAAACTGTGAAATGATTTTGTGTTCAGAATTCTTTTTCTAACTAAAGAATATATAGAGCATTGAGTGGTATAATTTTGAAACATTTTGACATCAGGATGGCGCAATGGTGCAGCGGTTTGCATTGTCGCCTCACAGCAAGAGGTTCTCAGATTCTCTGCTGATGTGCCTTCTTTGGGGAGTATACATGCTCTCCCTGTGTTCATGTGGGTTTACTACGGGTGCTCTGGTTTCCTCCCACATTTTAAAGACATGCATTTGGAGCATTTCTTCCCAGGCCTCTTCTGAAAATTGGCTCTATTCCAAGTTGGACTTTCCTGGTAAACAAATGTGAAATAAAATGAGTTATTGTTTCAGAGTTTCACTGCATATGTACGTTACTTGTTTCATTTAAATATGTTTTAGATACAATGTTTCTTTAGATTTACAAGCTGATCACAAGATTGTTTGGCTCAAGTAGGTCATGTGATGTTGTGACTTCATTTTCAAATGTTAGGTCTGATTATGTAATTTTTATATCTGAAGAAATTCAAGGATATATTAAATGAACGAAAGCACCTAATCTAGGCTGTTGTTAACCTGTGTCAAAGCAGACTATTTCCAAGTGGTTGCCTAAAGGTTATTATAGTTTGTTATACTTGCTGTGACGCCCCACCTCTGGGCCAGTGATTATGGAGCCTCACTCCTCACCACTGCCATCTGTGGAGTACGTTCACTGGGAGGATAACAGGTACACACCCAATATATCCAGATGCAGCTCTCTGCATCAAGTACAGTCAAGCACAATTTCCTGTAAGAGCATAAGGGGGACACAGTCTGAGGCTGGTTTCTCCCTTGTTCTCTAGATTCCCAATAAGACTCCCCACTGGGACAACTATAGAGTTGAGATCTCAGTTGAGTGTCCAAACTGAGACCTCCAGCACCCTGTCTGTCCAACCAGTGCTTGGTGTCCATGTCCAAGTAGCTGACACGCACACTGTTGGAGATTTGACACACACACACACACACACACACACACACACACACACACACACACACACACACACACACACACACACACACACACACACACACACACACGGGAAAGGCTAGTATAGATTTACTGGCTATGCCCCCTTCTGTTCAGACTATAAGGTAGTTACCTCTGTCACCAGACACTCCTGCCAGCTACCTTAAGGCCCTTAAAAGGATACCCAATATGATGAGTGAAATTAATATTTAATACAAATGGTAGTTTGACCAAAAGCAAGGCTATTAGGAGTGGTCCACATTGGGCCATCAGATAGATATGCAAATGTTCTCAAATCTTAAATATATCAACAAAGATTAGCCACAATGAAAGGTTTAAAATATATTTAATAATAAATAAAATAACAAGACAATACTAAGTATCTAGTCACAGTGACATCAGAGTTCAAAATCACAGGAAATATTTAAAATAATATTGAAGGGCAGATGCAGACAAATAAAGAAAACAATCTAAACTAAGCTTCACTATATTCCTGACGGAATATAAGAGAATCACTATTCTGTACTTAATAGAGCAAGGCAGATGATGTGATGAATGGTCCTTCTTGTTGTCAAGCCCAAGACCAAATACGGAATGCTCTGATTTACTAAGAGACTTCTCAAAATAATATCTAAAATATTGCCTTTGGAATAGCTTGCAGAATGACATAATTTCTCGTTTATCTGACTTCTAGTTTCCATGCAAACCCCCATTGCTGGAAACTGGCAGGATTTAACACCCACAAGGGCTTTTGCTCATATCTGTGGCAGATGCTGGAAGTCCTAACACAATTTCATACCTCCACTCTTCCAGAGTAGTAATTAGTTCACCCCAAAGACACTACAGAAAGCTTCCTAGTATAGACTTTGTGTCTCTGGCTGCATTGAAACTTGTGAGTTAGCTTCTTTATGGCCTAGCCCATAAAGTAATTTAATTTCAGATACATTTTCAATTTTGCTGGACTGAGGTTAACCTCCTGTCTTCCAGTTTCTTCTGTTTAAAACATGTACATTTAAACAGTTGCAGTAGTGCATTTACATTTCTGTTCTCTCCAGTAGGGCACACTATGGATGCATTTCAAACACAAGCACTTTACAGATACTGTTTCAACACAAACATCTGTACAAATCAGTTTGATATACACATGGCATACAGTTCTAATGCATTTGAACACAAGCATCTTGTATAAATCAGTTTGATATTCGCACATAACTTATAATTATTTACAAAATTCCAGCTAGCTGTGCTGGCAGTACCTCCTATCATTACACTTACCGCAACAAAACTATTCCAGGCAGGGTCAGTGCCCACTCTACAAGGGTTTGGCTTCATCTGTGGCTTTTTGGAAAGGGTTGGATTTTAGACACAGGAAAACAACAGATGTTACAGCAGCTCCCAAGCCGTTTATGTTTGAGATTCCTTTTAAAAGAAGAGGAAAAAGGTCTCTCCCTCACCCCCAAAGTTTTAAAAAGGATGAAGATTAAGTATCCTGCTTGGACCAGATTGTTTCTTATGTTGATATAGATACTGACTATGAATGAGGATTGTTTATCATCTAATTCTCCCTCAGACAAGTAAAAAATACTCTGTAGGCACTGCTAAAGCTGCCGAGGAACCAAAAGTAATACAACAAAACAGAATCTTCGGCAGGCACCATGGCTTGACTACTGTTCAGTGTAAAAAGTTAGCCAGGCAAACACTTAATTAAAAACCACGTTTAATCAGTAAAAGCACAAAAACAATGATGAGCGCTTTCGGCTGTATTAGCCTTCATCAGATTGTAAATAAACATTTGTCTGGAACCATTTAAAAATAAATTGCATCCAATCATATTAGTTTCTAAAGCAAACTAACCAATAGAAAACATTTCCTATTAGCCTAAGCATTCATTAATAGATTATCCAATCATAAGTTACATTAAAAACAATGCACCAATGGCTCATATGAGGTGAAGTTAAGACAGCAACAGTAATGCAATCAATTGCCATAGCCTATGCAAATTAAATCTTCAAGGAAGACTCATTATTGGTCTTTGAAATCAAGACTACCAATCATCAGTTTATAACCAATATAAATGACCAGTCGCTCGGATCCCTGAATAAAAAGTGTTAAATACAGAACATAAATAAAAAAATAAAAAATGTTTGCAAAACTAGCACCTTCAAATAAGTTCTATACCTTCTTTACCCTAAAGACATAGATAAATGGCTTCCGCGGCAGAGCACAGAACTAAAACATTCATTATAATTGATCGTAATAGTTGATCCAAAGAAAACTATAGACTAGCATATTTTCCAAATAACTAACCTTCCAATAGGGTTTAATCTTACTGGAAGATTAGTTATTTGGAAAATATGCTATGTTTTCTGTTGGTTAGTTTGCTTTAGAAATGAATATGATTGGATGCAATTTATTTTTAAATGGTTCCAGATGAATGTTTATGATCTGATGAAGGCTAATACAGCAGAAAAGCACTCATCGTTCTTTTTGTGCTTTTACTGATTAAGGGAAGCCGCAGTGGTGCAGCAGTTAGCATTGTCACCTCACAGCAAGAGGTTCTCCCGTTCAATTCTTGGCTGGAGCGC
This sequence comes from Protopterus annectens, assembly GCF_019279795.1. Lineage (NCBI taxonomy): Eukaryota > Metazoa > Chordata > Ceratodontiformes > Protopteridae > Protopterus > Protopterus annectens. Next base: position 69,535,950 of record NC_056728.1, read on the forward strand.
CTTCTGTGTGGAGTCTGCATGTCCCCCGCGGTCGAGTGACGTTAAAGACATGCAGGTAGGTGCGAGCGTGAATGGGCCTTGCCTTCGTTGAAGGTTGGGCGTCGGGCTGGCAACTCGGCACCGTAAAATCCACTGCCAATCATGAGCGGACCAGAGTTCTGCTGTGGCAAACACTAACTGGGAAAAGCCGAAAGACTGATTTTTACACTGAACAGTAGTCAATCCATGGTGCCTGCTGATGATTTTGTTTTGTTGTAATTCTCCCTCAGAGGTTCTCTTTCTTCGAGAATTAAATTTAATGACATATGACTTTAAATAGGGTACCAAAGAGTTATCCTCATTTAACTAGAGATTGTGCAGTTCTGGTTTACTTGTGCTACAGAGGTACTGCCCTAACCTAAATGGGGTATGATGTACAGCTGCTGAAGCAAAGTGTCCTTAAACCACTTGGCGTACCTCCTAAAATTCTGACTTTTGAAAATGGACCTTCTAAGTTGTCCCAGGAACCTGATTCGCCACTACTTCCAAAAACAAATTGACTGGATGTATAAATTTAAGTTTCTATAAAAGACTTCTTTGGATTTCTCGGGTGTGACTGACCTAGCTGTACCACACAGATAGAGGAAGACAGGATTTTTTGAACACATTACCAGATGATAATGTAGAATCTAAGGTGGATTTTGCAAGAGTTTATACTTCTGCTACCCCTAGCACTAAGGCTTATTAAATGCCAACCCCATGTAGTACAGTACTAAGGAGAATACTAAGATGAATAATCTAGCTCAATGCAGTGATGATGTTTGCCTTGTGAAAAACTGGGATAGAAAAGGAGATGTGTGTTATTAATCTCTCTGAATTTATTACTGCTCAAGATCTGAGGTGTTTGGCTTCTGCTACATACCTACAATCAACTGCATTACTATTTGAGTTAAGTACAAACTTGCAGTGTTAAAGATTGTACTGCATTTTATTTTATTTTGTGTGTATTTAATTGTTTCATTTGTCTGTGTCTCTCTGTAGTTATTTATTTTTCTGTTTAATTGATTCATAGAGTACTGTGGTCTTTCTCTGTCTCTGCAGATGTTCATCGTGCATACAGCTGCAGTCATAACAGATGGGTTCTCCTGCCGTCAGGCGGGAACTCAGTTGGCCGAATTCCAAAGTCTAGGTCCGGTATATGTTGTCGTTGCTTCTTCCCTGACGCCAGTGCGACAGGGGTATAAAAGAACCAGCCGACGCCATTTTCTTCAGTCTTTCTTGCTGCGCGGTGCCCGAAGCAGAAGCAGTTCACAAGTGCCGGTCGGCCAGCTCCTGAGATTACGAATATTTTTCAACTGAAGACTTCTTGAAAGCTAAGTACCCCGTTGGGGAAACTTTTCTTGCCTCGGACCGATGTCAGACAAAGTTAATAATTGCATTTCATTTGGGAAGCAAATACCGCATAAGGATTTCCATTCCCTCTGTATACCTTGCTTATGCCCAGACCACGACGTCTCGGCCTATCGTTTTTGTGCTACATTCAACAGACGCACTATTAAGCGTCGGGCGGAGTTCGCCCAACACTATTTTGGCAAAAAGTTTTATTATAACATGTCGTCGGATACTCTGACTCCAATTTTGAGTAAATGACGTAAAGATAAGGACCGACATACGAGGTCCGTGACTTCTACCGACACCACGCTAAAGCAGACTACATGTGCTCCGGTTCTCAGCGAGGCGCCTACGCAGCCCCTGACTACCGATGACACTTCATTAGCAGTGTCTTCTGTGCCCGAGGTCGCAGGCTCTTCGGCCCTCACCCTGACTACAGATACCGAAGTCACTCTTGGCGGGGAAACTCGGAGTTCAGACAGGCCTGCCACCTCTCAAGGTGTCTTCAGGCCTTTTCCTTCTTTTTCCATTAAGGCTTACACTAAATCTAAAGCAGCCATGCATTCTAAAAGACAAGCTCCACAGGGCCCCTCTCAAGGCCCCATGCCTAAAAAGCAGATGCTCAAAATGGCTGAGGATTTGATTACTCTTATCAGGGGTTCTCAACCCCCCTCGGACAAAAGGCCCAGAGTGGAGGAAGACTACCCTTCCTCGCACCAGGCCTCGATTACTTCAGAATATTCTGAGGACCAGGAACATTCTTACTCCCCTTTCGAAGATTCTGATGCAGAGGAGTCCATTCCCTCTGCCCCCCCCCCGAGGATTACTCTTTTGGGGAAACCTTGCATACCTTGAGGGAACACTTCCACTGGGAAGGCCAAGAGTACTCAGACTCCAAGAAAAGGCTCAGGGATTTTCTTTTGCTCCCTCAGCACAGGCCTCTGGCTATACCTCCTGTCTTAGACATACTAGATGATGTGTATTCAGAGGCCAGCCTTAACCCGGATTCTTTACCTCCAGCTCCAGTCAAGCCTGACAGGTATTACCGGGTTCCTGATTCACACCAATTCCTATACAAAAGCCATGCGGCTGACCCAGAAACTATTTCACAGGGTCCCAAGGGAATTAAGGCCTCCACTGCCAAAAATCCATTACCTTCAGAGAGAGATTCCAGAGCTTTAGAAAGGTGGGGGGGAAAAGGTATACACCTCGGCCACTTTAACCATGAGGGCTTTAAACTGTCAGTTCCATATGTTAAAGTATCAACAGTTTTTGTTATCTCAATTGAAAAGCAAAATGTCACAACCTGAACAACCAGACTTGTAAGAGTTGCAGAATTTGTTGCATAGTGCAGAGCAAGTGGGTAAACATACCTTGCAATGTGGTTTTGATGCTTTAGAGGCCTCTTGTAGAGCTGCTGTTACAGTATCAGTCATACGTAGACATGCTTGGCTCAAAGAGCAAACCTTACCAGATCATGTCAAAGCTAAATTACTAGATGTACCTCTTCAAAAAGATGTATTGTTTGGTGTTAAAGCTGAGGAGGTATTAAAGAAAATGGAGGAAAAGGCAAAATCAATGCAAACAGTGAAATATTTTCTACAGGTACAACCGCCATGTTTCAGTAGAAATTGGCCTTCAAAAAATTGGTCCTTTCCAGCCACGGACAGACCTCAAAGAGGTAGATACAGGCGCCCGAGAGGTAGAGGGCAATCTCAAGGATCATTTAGAGGAAGACAATGGCAAACACCTACACCAAGAGGGGGTGAGGATAGTTCACAGCCATTCAGAAGGCAGACCCAGTGACTTCCCCCTTTGCATGCCAAGCAAGGCTCAAATGGCAGCACCTTTAGGCGGAAAACTGGCATTATTTTCGAAAAATTGGCAAATTGTCACAAAAGACAAATGGATCCTGGATATTATAGACAAAGGCTACAGATTCCACTTTCACACCCTTCCACAAATGTGAGGCATGCCAAACCTGCCACACAATCAAAGGGCAGAGGCACAAAAACAAATTTCAGATCTCATGGACATGAAAGCTATTCAAGAGGTACCTGCACAAGAACAGGGTCAAGGTTTTTATTCCAGACTATTCCTGGTACCAAGGAAGGGCAAAGATTGGAGACCTATTTTGGACCTATCCATCCTAAACACATACTTACTCGTACCAAAGTTCAAGATGCTCTCATTACAGCAGCTTCTTCCCATGCTGGGCAAGGAGTCTTGGCTGGTAACAATGGACCTCAAGAGGCATACCTGCATGCCCCAATCAAACAAGATTGCAGAAGATACCTCAGATTTCTTGCAGGTTCATCCCATTATCAATTCTCTGCATTGCCCTTTGGCTTATCTACTGTGCCCAGAGTGTTCACGAAATGCCTGGCATCAGTAATTGCCTTCAAGGCTTCAAGGGATACAAATATACCCATATCTGGATGACTGCCTGATCCAAGCGGACAGCAAACACACTCTTCTGAAGCACCTGGCGTTTGTAATAATGTTGTTGAAATCTCTGGGATACATAGTCAACAAAAAGAAGTCAAGACTAATACCCTCTCAAACAATAATTTTCCTGGGTGCCAGCTTGGATACAAACACCCAGATGGCTTACCTCACGCCAGAGAAACAAGGGCAGTTAACTCAATACTTCAGAAAACTGGCAACCTTCACCAGGCTGACTGCAAGGAAAATCCTGCAGGCTCTGGGATTTATGGCATCTTGCATCCTGCAAATCCCATGTGCAAAACTGCATATGAGGAAACTTCAATGGTACCTAAAAAACTTATGGTCTCAACACAGCCACAGTTTGGAAGCAATCATACCACTGATTCCACGTCTTCAAAAGGAATTTCTGCGGTGGGCTCAAGCATGCCAAAGAAACATAGGCCTCCCATTCTGCAAGCCTCAAGCAAATCAAGTCATCACAACAGACACCTCGGACTACGCCTGGGGGGCACACATGACAGATCGGTGCATTCAGGGCAAATGGTCACAAAAAGAAAGGCACCTACACATCAATCAAAAGGAAATGCTAGCAGTAATAAATGCTATTATGGCTTTCAAAGACCTACTGCATCCAGGACAACTATTGATAAGAACAGACAACACCACAGTGATGTGGTACATAAACAAACGGGGAGGAACTCATTCATATCCCCTGTGCAGACTAGCCATGTCCCTTTGGAACACGGCTCTGGAATTGCAAATCCAACTTCAAGCACAATTCCTGCCAGGGAAGGAAAACACACTGGCAGACAACCTGAGCAGAAATATGACAGATCCACACGAATGGAAGTTGCATCCTCAAGTTTTCACAATGATCATTCAAGCATGGAGAAGGCCAGAGATAGATTTCTTTGCCACCCACAGAAATTACCAATTGGCAAAATTCTGCTCAAGGACTTTTCATCCACAGGCCTGGAAAGTGGACGCACTCTCTTTCAGTTGGACAACAATGACAGTTTATGCCTTTCCACCTCTTCCACTACTGGCCAAAGTTCTATTAAAAGCCAGAGCAGACAGACCAAAGATGATTCTCATTGCTCCAGACTGGCCAAGACAACACTGGTACCCACTCCTGAGGAGCCTGACGCATTCCCCACCATGGATCCTGCCTCTAATGCCTCTTCTACTGACTCAGCAGAACTTCAAAACTCTTCACAGTCAGCTGAAAATGCTCAATCTAGCCGCATGGAGGATTCCTTAAATTCACAGCAGAGCCTACTCTCCAAGGAGGTGCAGGATGTCATTTTGGAGGCCAGAAGGCCTTCCACTAGAAAAGCCTACTCGGTAAAATGGAAACGGTTTTGTGTCTGGAATCAGAAAAAGGGTCAGAATCCTGGAATACTGAATTTACCTCAAATACTACAGTACCTAGCCGAGCTGCTAGGCAGTGGACTTCCATTTTCCTCCATCAAAATCCATGCCTCAGCCATTTCTGCAGAGTACAACACTGATCCCCCTTTATTCTCTCACCCTCTCTTAAGGCAGTTCCTCAGAGGGGCTAAGAATATAAAACCCCCAAGGAAGCAACCAGTACCTGCTTGGGACCTCAATTTCACTCTAGAAAAACTAACCCTGCCTCCTTTTGAGCCAGCTGCTTCAACAGATCTGCAATATTTGTCATGGAAAACAACCTTCCTTCTAGCTATCACCTCAGCATGCAGGGTTTCGGAACTACAAATCCTCATGGCTGTGCAGCCTTTCATCATTTTCCATCAGGACAGAGTTTCCTTACGAACCAATCCTTCATTTATGCCAAAGGTAGTATCCAGGGTAGTTTTGAATCAGGCTATCCACTTACCTACCTTTTACCCTAATCCACAAAACAAAGGGGAGAGGTTACTACATTCCTTGGACATTCACAGACAGCTCCGTTATTATTTGGACAGAACAAAGCCTTTCAGAAAATCAGAGCAACTCTTTGTCCTATGCTACAGGTGCTCAATGGAAGCCTGTTTCCAAACAGACAATCTCAAAATGGATAGCCCACTGCATACGCTTTTGTTACTCTCTTCATGGTAAAACTGTACCTACAGGCATCGGATCGCACTCCACAAGGGCCACAGCTACGTTTGCAGCTTTCCTCAGGGGAGTTCCTACCAAAGATATTTTGGAAGCAGCCACTTGGAGTTCTGTACATACTTTCTCCAAGCACCATCACCTACCATTATACTCCAAAACTAGAGCGGGCTTTGCCACTGCAGTCTTGCAGGGCATCCTGGCTCCACCTAGCTCCACTTAGTGCCTACCACCCATTTATTAGCTTTGGGATTCTACCCATCTGTTATGACTGTAGCTGTATGCACGATGAACACAGTACAGTTTTGTGCCTACTATAAATGTAGATGTTCAAGTGCTAATACAGCTGCAGTCCAGGTTTCCCCTCTCTCCTTCCCCTCTTGGGATAGGCCTTATGGCTAACGCCTCCTCATACAACCTCATACAACCTCATTGGGGTATTCTTTTATGGCGTATTTGCTTGCAACTACTGTTTTTTGATTATATTGCATTTGCTTTATTACATTTATGTTTTGCCTTCCTTCTGGGGGCACCTGACATCTGGGGCAAGAAAAACTGAAGAAAATGGCATCAGTTGGTTCTTTTATACCCCTGTCGCACTGACGTCAGGGAAGAAGCGACGACAACCGACGCTGGACCTAGAATTTGGAATTCGGCTGACCGAGGACCCGCCTGACGGCAGGAGAACCCATCTGTTATGACTGCAGCTGTATTAGCACTCGAACATCTACATTTATGGTAGGTACAAAACTGTACTTTTCCCGCCCGCCCTCCCTGTTCTTGTTCTGGTATTAATCTTGGTGGCTTTGGAATTGCCCGGCCCGCCCATAAATTTGTGTTTGAACACTCCTCCTGCGTCTGTCTCATTTGCTCACTCATCCGAGTACAGTGAGTTCATATTTTGAATTCCGACACTCCTGCCAGTCCCATCTGTTAACCTCTATCCCGGCTCTATTCCAGTCTAGTGTCACTAGCACATTCTACCTAATACAGAGAGAACATTTGTGAAGGGCAAGCTACTTAGGTCCTTCATTTTGAATTATCTTCTGTTTCTCCTTTCTCCACTTGTACTTTCCAAAAAAAAAATTCTAAGCTTGGTTCCTACCTTTCCTGTAACTAGTCTAGTCCAGATACAGATTGCTGTATACAGGGCTGTTTGTAAGCTTCTGAGCCCCCCAAGCCTTTCTCTGTTTGCGAGAAGCCTTCTAGCTTATTAATGGGAGTGGTAAGCACTAGGTAGCCTATGTACCACAAGAGGGGTTTCTGGCCCAGAAATTGTAGTTTATTGGCCATTTGGGCAGTTTTTCCATCTCTTTCAACTTTCTTTTTTAAAAGCCCGTGTTTGCGCTTGTTTCCCACCTTTCCTATAACTAGTCTAGTCCAGATACAGATTTGCTGTATCCAGGACTGTTTGTAAGCTTCTGAGCCTCCAAGACTTTCTGTGTTGGAGAGAAGCCTTCTAGCTTATCAGTGGTAGTGGTAAACACTAGGTAGCCTATCTACCACAAGAGTGGTTTCTGGCCCAGAAATTGTAGTTTATTGGCCGTTTGGGCAGTTTTCCATCTCTTTCACCCTTCTGGTTTAAAAGCCCACGTTTGTGCTGGTTTCCCACTTTTCCTGTAACTAGTCTAGTCCAGATACAGATTTTCTGTATCCAGGACTGTTTGTCAGCTTCTGAGCCCCCAAGCCTTTCTGTATTGAAGGGAAGCATTCTAACTTATCAGTGAGAGTGGTAAGCACTAGCTAGCCTATCTACCACAAGATCCAGGTACAGATTCTTAGTTTTAGCACTTGAATTTGCTTATTCGTGCTCAGCACTTGTTCAGAACTTGTTAGCACTAAATAAGCTACAAATTACTACAACACTCAGCCTTCCTCTTTACCTAGAGGAAAACAGTTTTTGTACTTACTTTCCTCACTTGCTTAGAGAAAAACAGCTCTTATACTCACTTTCCTCACTTGTCTAGAGGAAAGTAGTTTTTTATTCAGGCATGTCCAAGGCTCAGCTCCCTGTGTTCTCTCCTGTCTATCTGATGAATCTGGGCATCTTGAGGCAATGTAGCAATTGCCTCATGTACACAGACAACCCTCTCCTCCTACCACGCAACACCACAGCTTGTGAGAGATGCACTTATCTAGCCAAACTGGAGGTAAAGCTCTCTCCAACCAAGACTGAACTTGACAGTCAAGAGGAGAAGGTAAACACTTGGACCACACCACACTCATCACATAGTCCCACTAAACCTACACCACCAAAATCCACACATAGAAACATAAAAACATTTGCAGAGGCTCTCAATAATAATCTGCTCAAACAGCAGAGACCTCCAAAGCACAAACGCAAGCAACTTGCACCCCCCCAACACAAACCAAATGACACGTAGCCCACAGACTCAGTGTGCCAATAAACCACAGCTGATAAGACAAACCAACGTGCCCAACACACTAGTCATAGGTGACTCTGTAGTCACGCACACTGATGTCCCACTCACCAGGCTAAACAAGGAGAAGGTTACTGTCAGCTGCCTTTATGGTGCCAGGATCCGCCACATAACCCACGCACTCACGTCACTCCACAACAAGTACAAACATGACTTTGTCATTGTCCATGTTGGTGTGAACGACCTGAGGCATACCTCCCTGGACTACATGAAAATAGAAATGGAAGAACTCTCCAATCTTGTAACCCAGGCAGGTATGACCCTAGCCCCGAGTAGCATCCTGCCATCGCCCAGAATGATACCACAGTACAAGGACAAAATGATTGACTTCAACAATTGGCTAAGATTCTGATGTCATTCTAAGCGGATCCAGTATCTGTCTACCTGGGACGACATGGTGGACAGACCACGATGCTTTGCTAGAGATGGGCATGTATCTGTACCAAGGCTCTTGCTGCCCCTGTAGTGCCTTTTTTAGGCAAGGTTCAAATGATAAATTCACCACCGTAACAGGAACAGGCAAGCAAAAACTGAGGGTAATGCTACTCAATGCTAAAAGTCTAAATCTCAAAATGTACTCCCTCGAGGCACTCCTTCAAATGGAAAACATCGATATCTGTGCAGTGACTGAGACCTGGTTCAAGGCTCTAGAGAGCACCCTGCATTACCAGGCTATAACTCATACCACACCTTTCGGCCATCTAACCTGGACCAGAACACCAAAGGCGGAGGTGTGTTCATATTCATTAAGGATATCCACACCTCCAGGCTAGTTGCTCAGCATAATGTATCCGAGGTTATCCAAGTGCAACTAACTCTGGGCAAAACTGCAATCCAAATTGCAGCTTGCTACAGATCCCCCACCATGCCCCAGGATTCCCACTCCTCTTTTCTTGATCTACTGGAAAATGTTGGGGTTCAGCCAAACACCCTAATAATGGGCGATTTCAACTACCCCACCATTAACTGGGAAAACTACTCATGTACCAACTCCTTCGCTCAATGCTTTCTGGAATTCATAAATTCCAGTGCCCTGGATCAGCTTATCCACACCCCCAGCAGGGGTAACCGTATCCTAGATCTAGTCATTACCAACATGAGTGACCGGTGTTCCACACCTGAAATCAACTCCTTGTTGGTCAGATCCGACCATAAGCTAATCACCCTAGATATCCACATCCCACCCCTACCCAGCATTAAGGATACCACAGTAAAAAGTTTCTCCAAATCCAACTTCATGCTTCTTAAGACAGAACTGGCGAACTTCATGACACTCATGCAGTTGGACAATACAGTTACAACTGCTGAATCCTACACAAATGCACTCTATAAGCACTTACACGAGTGCATGGATCGTAGTATCCCAAACAGAACCAAGATGCTATCCTCCAAAAAAAAGGAAACCAATCTGGTGGCCCCCTGCCTTAAACTTTACAACAGAAGGAAGAAATTGTTGCAAAAGAGAGTAAAATCCCATGAGTGGAGGAGCTCCCTGGTCAGCCTCAGTAAGAAGCTGAGATCCCTTATAAGGTTCTCCAAATCTAGCTACGAAAACAAAATAGTCACTGATTCTAAGGGCAACCACAAAGCATTCTATAGCTATGTCAAGAATCTCAATGGCAACACCCAGATCTGCTCTGAGTTACAGCACAATGGCACGAAAATTACAGAACCAACTGATATTGCCAACATCCTGGCAGATAGGTTCAGTGCTAACTTTACCCCCCTTTCACTCCCTAAAGGGCCTATGCCTATACAGGAAGAATGCAGAGTCCCTGTAATCACATCTATGCAGGTAAAAGCTGCACTCTCTGAAACCAAAAACACAGCATCCATGGGACTGAACAACATCCCAGGCTGTGTTTTACACGAATTTCAGAATGAACTGGCTCCCCACTTAAGCACCATTTTCAATCATAGTCTCACGTCAGGCTTTGTGTCCACTGAATGGTGCACAGCAACAGTTATCCCACTCCACAAAGGGGGAGTCACCGCTGATCCTGGGAACTATTGCCCTGTTAGCTTGACGAGCCTGGTCTGCAAGGCCATGGAACGTATCATCATGAAACTCATAAACCAAGACATTGGTAACTTCCAAACTCTGGACCCCCTATCCAGTTCAGGTTTGTGAAAGGAAGATCATGACTTCTGAACCTGATCGACTTGTTTGAGGCAGTCACCAAAGCTGTTGACGAGGGAAAGGTGGTTCACACAGCCTATATTGACCTCGCCAAGGCTTTCGACACCATCCCCCATTCTGGATTTATAACTAAACTCACTAAACTAGGTATAAATCCCTAAGTCACAAGATGGGTTGCCAACTGGCTCACTGACAGAACCCACACTAAAAGTTGCAGACTCCAAATCTGACTTCAAACCACTGACAAGTGGAGTACTACATGGTTCAGTCCTGGGACCTCTCCTGTTTGGTATCTACTTCTCTGTAGTACAGGCTAACACAGAAGGCCTCTGGCTAACGAAGTTCACAGATGACTGCAAATCAGGATCCATAGTAGAGTTCCCAAATGATGTGGACATCCTACAGAAGCGCCTCACTGAGACCGATGCCTGGTGTTAGAGGCATGGCCTCAAGCTCAATGCTAAAAAGTGCATTGTCATCCCCTTTGGTAAAAACTGTGTACCCATGAACTACCACATAAACGGCAGTCTACTTAATGCCAAATGTGTGATGAGACCTTGGGAGCCAGGTGGACAGCAGTCTCTCCTTTGATAATCACATCACCACAGTAGTCAGGAAATCCTTCTATGTGGCACACACCATCACAAAAGGGTTCTCATCCAGGGAAAAAGAGGTCATTGTTCTGCTCTACTCTGCACTCATTAGACCCATTATAGAGTAAAACGCCCCTTTTAGAATGTACCTCACAAGACATCTGCAGCAGCTGGAAAGGCCACAGAAGTACCTCACAAAGTGGATTACTGGCCTCAAACAGATGTCCTACACTGACCGTCTCAAACTCCAGCTTTACTCTGTAGCATATCGCCTGCTTAAAGGAGATCTCTGCCTAACATATAAAGCTATGTTAAACCGAGAGCTGTTGGACATGCTACACCTTAAGTAATCCCAATCCCTCTGAGCTACACGCTCTAAGGACCTAAACCTTGTCACCACAATAAACAGGAGATGCTGGAGGGAGAGATTCCTGTCCCAGAGACTTACTATACTCTGGAACAAGCTACCCATCTATGTCACACAAAGTTCCTCATTAGCACTCTTCAAGAAAAATCTTGATAAGTGGATGGGAAATAGGAAATACACCCCGGACATCACTTCTGTGGCTCTGATCAACAGGGGCACAGAAAATCAACTTTCTTGGGTGGCGTAAGCCAGGGAACCTTGTTGGCTAGGCTTACTTAGGCCCTTGGGCCGATAGCCTAGTACCTACCTATGAACGTATAAAAGTGGCTGTGATAATTTCAGTGCCAGCTTCAAAGCAGCTCTGTCTTGTACTCTTTCCCGCAGATATACATTTATGTGATCAGATCCTTCCCTGAAGATGTTGAGGATTACTTCTTGATGTCCCTTTGGATATGTTTTTTATTGGTCCCTCTTCTCAAAAAAATGTCAAATACATCAGGGGAAGATGGCATAATGATGGGGAATGTTAGAGAGATTTTCCTTAGCAGTTACAAAATATTTAATAATTTTCCTGCAGAGTCAAGACACTCCTGTATCAGACAGGCAGACAGCAATAATACAAACCCGGTCCTTAAACTGCTATCATGGTGGGGGGATACTAATTCCAACAGCAAGTTGAAAAAACAATCCATGAGATCACATCCTAAATTAAAAGTTATTAAAGGTCTCTTCATCACTTCTTTCATTCTGCCTCACTTCTCCATGCTTTACAAGGAAGTCTTGCCCATTATAATGCAAATGGTATCATTTACATCAGTTAATCATGTTAGAGGTTAATGTACAGGCTGTTCTGTAGAATTTTATGCAGTTCCAGTCCCAAAGGCTCATTCCCCCTATACCAAGAGATCATATTCCTTTTTCCTTGTCTGTAATGGCAACAGCTACTAGACATTCCAGTAATACAGCTAGTAGTTTTGGTAGAAAGAGAAGAGGAACATTGTTCCTGATTCTTCCTAGTACTGAAAAAGACAGTAAGTGGATGTCTGTTTTAGATTTCAGTAGTTTGAACAAAACAGTATTGCTCAAGATGGTGCCATTGGCTACTCCACTGCATTTCTTCTAGAATGTGCTTGTAGCAAGTGTAGAGATGCAGGTTGTTTTATTGTGCATATTGCATTCATGAAGGTCATAGGTAGTTTTTCATGATTTGTGTGGGAGACTGCCATTAACAGTTCATCTCATTGCCATATGGCTTTTCTTTTGGCCTCACAGTTGTTGTTGTTTGTCTTTTCAGCTTTTCCCAGTACAGGGTCGCCACAGTGGAATTCCGGTCCGCTAATGATTGGCAGTAGATTTTTATGGTGCCGAGTTGCCAGACCGACACCCAACCTTCAGCGAAGGCACGTCCATTAAAGCATATCTTTCGGAGGCCACTCGACCGCGGGGAGGACATGCAGACTCCACACAGAAGGCACTCCCCGCACACTAGCTGAGAATCGAACGGGAGAACCTCTTGCTGTGAGGCAACAACGCAACCGCTGTACCACCGCGGCACACTTCTGGCCTCACAGTATTCAACAAATATATAGCTCTGCAGTATGTACTTACCTCAGACGTTCACATTTGTGGAAATTCACATCTACCTTCTTGTTGACTTATTCAGGATGACTTTCTTCAGAACCTGTAGCTATGAATTAAAACTTTGTATTTCTTGCAAAGTCTGTGTATCACCTTCGTTTCCAAAAATTGGATTTGCTCCCTTCCTATCCCATACCCAGGGGATTTCTAGGATCCATTCCAAACACTGTATTTTCCATAATTATTTTACCTCAGGAGGGGATACAGCTGGCAGACTTTCATATATCTTGAAACTAAAAGACTGGACTCCAGAGACCTTTCTTGTGGCATTGAAGAGCATGTCCTCTTCTGTCCTTATGATCTGTAGTGCCAGCTTGTACACGAGTAAGGTGTACTGATACTCCGTAGTCTTTGCAGGTAGAAATCTATATATCTCAAGCCTTCCTCAGAGGCACTGTTTGGTATTTCTTCTTTTGGTGTTTTTATCTGTTATGTTTTTTCTTTTCATCTCCTACCACTGGAGGCATGCCTGTTGAGGCACATGCTAGATTAGCAGTGTGAAGTGTGTACTTTGCACTTGCTCAACAGCTCTTTTCTGTTTCAGGAGTTGGGATCTCTTTCTTAATGTTCATTGTGGAAAAAGCCCATTACTCAATGCTTAGACAGTAAGAGCCATCAAAGTATTTTTGTTGCTATCAGATGATGAGCAGAGACCTGCACCAGCATTGTCTTAGCAGCTCAGAAAAGGAGAAAGATGTGAAACAGTGATGCAAGTGCTAGATTTCCTGGCGACTCTGTCATGAAATGTAAAAAATTGTAGGCTTATCTTGTATGAAATGTAAAATTGTGGGTTGTCTTGCATCTTCTGTGCTTGTTAGTGGCTGAAAGCCCAAGGTGTTGGGATTGGTGGGAAGGTTCTTTACTCAGCTCTTGTCTACTGCTGAAGCACCTCAAGAAAGTAAGTCTGCAGAGAACAGACATTGCTTACAGTCTCTTAGCTATAACTCCATCCCTAAGATGGTCTTATGATCCCACTGTGCTATGGCCTACCACATGATTAAAATGGGATACAGTTCATACTGCCTTCTGCTTCAGAAGTTGATGATGGGTCTGTTGGAGGGGCATCTGTAGTAGCCGCATTGTAGGGGTATCCTGTATGTTACCACCTCACTTCCATGGTTGAATAGCTGAACTGAATCTGTGGCAGAATTGTTTATGGGGAGTGCTTTCTGGAATTCCTTGCATAATCAGGTGGGTGGCCAACTGGCTCACCGATTGGACCCAGAAGGTCAAAATAGGCACCACCACCTCTGACAGCAGACCTGTCACTAGTGGTGTTCCCCAGGGATCTGTCCTGGGAGCCCTACTGTTTGGCATCTACTTCTCAGAGGTCCAGGCAAAGACAGCGGGCCTGTGGCTGACCAGGTTTGCAGATGATTGTAAGTTGGATGCTGTCTTTGACTCCACAAATGATATTAACATACTGCAAGAGGGTTTCTCAGCTACAAATAACTGGTGCGAAAGTCATTTCCTTAAGGAAGCGCAAAAAATGTGTTATCTTTACCATTCGGCATAAACATGGTGCCTGCTGATTTACCACATCAACAACAACCCCCTAAGCACACAACCTGTGGTGAGAGAGCTGGGTACTCAGGTTGACAATCTCACATTCGACTGTCATGTGGTGGCAGTGGTCAGAAAAGCCTTTTACTTGGTTCATCTCATAAGTAAAGAGATTGCATCCAGAAAAAAGGAGTAGCCTATAATTGAGTATAATGCACCATTTGGTATGTACCTCTCCAAACATCTGCACCAACTGGGAAGGCCACAGAAGTACCTCACAGAGAATTCATGGCCTCCAGCATCTGTCCTATGTGGACAGTCTCAAATCACTATCACTGTACTTGGTATCATATAGATTACTCAGAGGTGATGCGTCTCGCTTACAAGGCAATATCGGACCCTGCCTGCTAGAGATGCTCTATATCTGTAAGTCTAGCTCCTCGCGCATTACCCGCTCGATAGGCCTAAATGTAATATGTGACATCAGCACACCCTGCTGGAGAGAGGTTGGTCTCCCAGAGGCTGCCCCATCTCTGGAATAGACTTCCCATACATGTCAGAGTACCTCACTGACCCTCTTAAGAGCTACCTTGATGAGTGGATGGGAAGCCACAAATTTGTCCCAGAGGTTCCAGCTTCGTCTTTCATTGACAGGGGGTGACTGGTGCTGACTGAAGGTTCTTTTTTGGGGATAAACTATTGGCTAGGTTTGTAAGGGCCCCACGTCCATTAGCCTAGTAATCTCCTATGATCCTAATAATCTTTTGGCTGAAGTCTTCAATTGGCTCGTGGCTAAGAGGTATCCCATTCTGCAATGCGCCTATCCCCAGATCTCATTTGCCGCTTGTACAGCTCGGATGTGGTCTCGCTCTTGGCTGTGTTTAAGTACAATTTTTTTGATTTATTTTTTCAATATTGTAGCTCCAAAAGCTATTTTCATAGCTAGTGTGTGTGTTTTGCTTCTGCTGGTTGTGTGACCGGTTCTGATGACCCTTTTCTTGGTATCTCGTTTCCCTTTTTTGGTGTTTACGGGCTAGGCCTGTTTCAGTTAAAGGACCTAGTCCTCCCCTGCATTTTGTAGTGTACCCGTTAGCGGGTTTTGTTGTGACTGTTTTTGGTGCTTTTTTTCCCTGGGCTAGGCCCGTTTAACTTAGAGGACCTAGTACTCCCTGTGGTGATCCCGTTTCTCTAGGCCATTTCAGTTAGAGGCTCTAGTTTACCGCGCTGTATCTTGGTTATTTTGGTGAAGGTGTCCCTACTGTTTTTCCCTGTGTGTGTTCTTGCTATCAGCATGTCCAAAGATTCCAAGGAACACAAGCCTTCGGGCTTTAAAAAGTGTGTCAAATGTAATAAGATGTCATTGATGGATGGGCACTCGGTGTGCTTGTATTGCTTGGGGGCTTTTCATCTGCAGGAATCCTCCTTGTTCTGCCACGCTTTCAGTCCCCGTGTGCTGCAAGAGAGGAAGAACAAGCTTATTTTAAAAGTATTGTTGAAACCTTCCGTTGAAGAAGACTTGGAGAGGTTTTCTAGTTCCAGATCCTCTCCTTCCAAACCAGACAGAAAAACAGACAATCCTCAAAGTAATGCTCTCCGGCTCTCAAGTTTCCTCAGAGCCGCCAGAGAAAATCACCAGAACTATAGTTGCTTCTTCGGCTCCACTGGCTTCAGGGCCGACCGAAGGCAGCGCATCTATGATGTTGATATTGGCTCCCAGTTTATTGGAACCAGTGACAGATTTACCAGTTCACAGTTTTTTGACCGGTTTCTCTGACTCACAGGTCTCCATCTGCAGGGAGATCCAGATCCCCGACTGTGTCCTCTAGGACACTTTCCGATGATGATGTCGATAGAGTGGTGAGGAAACTGCTCCAATCATCGGTGCTAGCTAAATTACTTTCGGCTTCAGCCCAGTCGGCTCTGGAGCCCATCATCCCTTCATCTTTGGCTGTTTCTCCTTCGAACCTTTCTTTGGAGCCTGAGCTGTCGGTTCCGTCGGATGCCGTGAGGTCGGTTCCTGGCATCTCGACTCCAATCTCTGCCCCGACCCCGTCGGCGCCGTCCACAGGGTCCAGGATTCACAGTTCACCAGTCGGACCCAAGAGGGAGGTCTCTGATCGATCTTCTTCTGCTCTGAGCCTCCCTCTCAGTGCTTCGCTTGGGTGAGCGTGTACCCGACATCGGCTTTGGACCTCATCTCCTCGGCTCAGAGGGCTACTACCGTATCTTCCACAGTTAGTCGACCTACGAAGCCAGGGGGATCAGCTTTCAAGGTCATGAGAAGTGTGCTGGCCAGGTCATCAGCTGCATCTTATGGCACTGACACTCTTCCCCCTCCAGCACCGATATCAATCTCAGATCACCCTCTATCCAGGGTCAGCGGAGACCCAAGGCCTCAGGATACCTTAATGAGTGGTCCCCAACTTTCTGAGACTTCCCCAGATTTTTTACCTGAGGAGCCCCCCAGAAAGAGTGTGTGCATGAGGAAGCACAGAGACTCCCAAGATGAGTCTCCCACATCTGACACCAACCTCGAGGATTCAGAGCGGTCCCCCAAGTCATCTTCTGACAATATCTCTTAGATATCTTGGAAATATTGAGACAGAGAGGCGACTGGCCCTCCAAAGCCCTTTCTGAGGAGGAGTCGGTGTTCCTGAAGGCTTTTGGGTCCCAGCCCTCCGCCTCTTGGGTTTCTCCCCTATTTGACATGCTCCTGGACCTCATTTGTCGAAAGGTGTGGGAAACTCTAGGCACTGTGTAACCGGTCCCTAGGAGACCTAACACGTTTTTGTCCGCTCCCCCCTGATAGAGAATTTCTTACGAGAGGCATTCCAGTAGATGCCATGGTGGTGGCAGCAGCCACCAAGAAGGAACTTGCAGAAACTTCATCTACCATCCATCCCCCAACAAGGAGTCCAGGGCTATAGACAGGTATGGGAAGCGTGTGTTCTCTTCAGCGGCCTTTACACTGCGGTCACTGAACTATTTGTCGCATTTTACACGGCTCCAGAGAGATCTCCTAAAATAGCTGGGAGATTCTCTACAGGGTAACGTTTCTGATGCTGCGGCTCAAAAGGTCAGTACTCAGATGTCTACCCTAAATTCTATTACCAACTCCTCCATGAGGCTGATCTCTTATTCAGCTGATGGAACAAGCAGGCTGTGGGTTACGAGTCTCTCTTAGGAGACACTCCTGGATGCGCCTATGCAATTTCGCGGAGGCTTTCAAGTCTACCTTCACCAACGCCCCCTTTGATGGTTCATCCTTATTTGGAACCAAGGTGAAGGACAATCTCACTAGGTGTGAGCAGGAAGGAAAAACCCTGTCTGCCGTGGGAGTCCATTTTTCCATGCCTTCTAGACCTTACCCCAAGAGCCAGAAGGGTGGAGAAATGTGGTTCAGAAAATCGCAGAGGTTTTTTCACGATGCACAGAGTGATTTCCCCCTCCAGAGGCAGAGGAGGGGATAGAAATTCAGGTAGATGCCGCCCTGGAGGCAGAGGAGGCATGCATAACCAGGGGGACCTCTATTCCTTTTGTGGTTCTCCCTACTAGTGCTCCTGAGGGGAGGCCCGACTGTGCGTCTCTGGAGCCAGTCGGGGGTCGCATTTCTCTATACCCAGAAGCCTGGCAAGACTTCACCCAAGACGAGTGGGTATTAGAGATAATTTCCAGAAGTTATCTCATTGCCCTTCTTTCTTATCCCCCTGCAAACAAAAGAATCCCAGTCGTTCCACCCAAAGGGTTCCGCAACTTTTGAAGTACAAAAGTTGCTGTCAAAGGGAGCCATCCAGCCTGTTCCCTCAGACCAAGTAGGATTAGGGACTTACTCCAGATTCTTTTTGGTGACGAAAAGAACAGGGGACCCGAGACCCATCTTGGATCTCAGCCGTTTGAACGTTCATGTAGAGAAGTCCAAGTTCCGCATGGTCACGTTGCAGTCAATTCTCCCATTATTAGGGAAAGGTGTGGATGTGCTCCATCGACCTCAAGGATGCTTACTACCATATCAAAATGGACAGGGCATCCAGAAGTCACTTAAGCTTCTGGCTGAGAGCCAGTCCTTTTCAGTTTCGTGCCCTGCCTTTTGGTCTCACCACAGCCCCCAGGGTGTTCACCAAATGCATGGCAGTGGTAACTGCTCACTTGAGATTTCAGGGATTCCAAGTGTTTCCGTACCTAGATGACTGGCTCCTGTCTGCCACCACCAGGCATCTCCTGCTACAGACCAGGGATGCCACTATTGCGCTGTGCAAAAGTCTGGGAATTGCTCTGAATTGGGAAAAGTCTGCCTTGTTACCCTCGCAGCATGTTACCTTTATTGGCACCGAATTAGACATGGTGCTCATGAGGGCCTTCCTTCCAGAAGAGAGAATTCAGGCTTTGCAGCAGTAGGTCTATGCTTTACTACCATTGAAGAAGGTCAAGGCAAAAGTGGTCCTCAAGTTATTAGGGACCATGGCTGCCACGATTATGCTAGTTCCTCTTGCAAGACTACACATGACTTCTTCAGTGGATACTTTTTGACCATTGGTTTCTACAGCATCTCCCGCTCTCCCATCTTATTCTGATTACAGACAGGTGCAAGCAGGAACTGCACTGGTGGCTTCAGACCAGCAATCTCAACGCAGGCATGCCTTTCATTCTTCCTTCTCTGGTTGCCACTGTGACCATGGATTCCTCCCAGCTCGGGTGGGGGCATTATCCTGGCAGGACAGTCCAAGGCACGTGGCAAGAACACCAGACCCTTTTGCATATCAATGTCTTGGAGATGAGAGCGGTGCTATTAGCGTTGCAAGCACTTCAGGGCTTTCTTCATCATGGGACAATTGCAATCCACTCAGACAACATGTCACTGGTATGGTATCTAAACAAACAGGGAGGAAGCAGGTCATATCCCCTTTGCAGAGAGGCACTTTGAGTGTGGCAGTGGGCAGTATCTTCCCGATGTTTTCTAGTGGCAACGCACATACTGGGGAAGTTCAACGTGATTGCCGAGAGGCTGAGCAGAGCTGTTCTGATGCCTCACGAGTGGTAACTGAGCGAACAAGTGGCAGAGCGGATTTTCTGCAGATGGGGTCAGCCTTGCTATGATCTATTTGCCAGCCCCCTCAATGCCAAATGCAGCATCTACTTTACCCTTATCCCTCCGAAGGAGGAGGCATCCAGGGACGCTCTAGTTCACGATTGGCCCTCCAGTCTTCTCTATGCCTTCCCGCCAATCCCCCTGATAACAAAGGTTATTCAGAAAGCACAATTCTTGGGAAGCAAAATTACACTGATTGCATCACACTGGCCTCATCAGATTTGTTTTCCTTTTCTCCACCCTTATCTAATGGGATGATCCGTGGATTTTGGACCCAGAACCAGATCTGCTAACTCATATGTCAGGGCAGTTCCACCCCTCCATTCAGACCCTCAAGTTGACAGCATGGCTGCTCCAATTCCGTCCCTAGTCGGGCTTCATGATTTTTCCCCGGAGGTGGTTCATATTCTGTCTTCTTCCCACAAGCCTCCTACTAGAAAGATTTATTCCAGTAAGATGAAGAGATTCTCCATTTGGGCTCATGAAAGGCAGATTGATCCCTGTACAGCTCCCATTTCATCAGTTTTAGAATTTCTTTCTCAACTGTTCAGCCATGGATTGGCTGCTGCAACTATCAAAGTGTATTTGGCAGCCATTTCTACTTTTCATGTTGCTAATGAACCCAATCTAATGGCGTATAGACTTTGTAGGGCTTTTCTGAAAGGGACTATGCTACTGTGACCTCCAGTCTTTGATCCTGTAATGCCAAGATACCTTAATTTTGTGTTACAGCGGCTTACTTCGCCTCCTTTTGAGCCCGTGGCAACCTGTGACATTAAATTTTTGTCTTGGAAGACTATCTTTTTGATAGCTATCACTTCGGCTAGGCGAGTCTCTGAACTCCAAGCTTTATCGGTTCGGCCCCCTTACTTGGTATTTCACAAGGATAGGGTTTATCTAAGACCTAATCCTTCCTTTATGCCTAAGGTTGCTTCGGTGGTCAACCTCAACCAGTCCATTGAGCTGCCTGTATTTTTCCCTGAATTGTCTAACAGGGCAGAATTTAAGTTTCCTCAGCTAGATGTCCACAGACAATTGCATTTCTGTTTACATAGAACAAAAGATATTAGGAAATCAGATCAACTCTGTCTCATTTTCGGACAATAGACTCAGGGCTCCAGTTTCTAAAGTACCTCTGTCCAGATGGATTTCTAGTTGCATTTCCTTCATTTATACTTCAAATGGCAAGGAGTTACTCTTTAAAGTGAAGGCTCATTCTACACTATCGGTGTCTACCTCTACTGCCTTTCAGGCTAGGATGTCTATGGATGATCTTTGTGCTGCAGCCACTTGGGCATCTCCTCACACCTTTATTAGTCACTACAAATTGGATCTGATATCTAGAGGCAGATCTTCATTTGGTTCCACAGTGCTCAGGAGTATTTTCCAGTGAGCCACCCAAGGTTTAGGTGCTAGGGACGCTGTCCCAGGGGCAAGAATGTAGGCGAGATTGGACTACATGACCTCAAGAAGTTATGTGCTCACCATAGCGTTCGATGTATGTAGTCCATGTCTCCTCACATTCTTACTAGCCCTCCCACCTACCCCCTAGAGGTCGAGTCTCTGTTTTCAGCATTCCTTTTTGATGTGTTGAGTTGGTTCTTCCTCTCAGTGCGTTGGCGTGTGTGCATGTGAGCTTGCAGCAAACAAGGTCTGGGGATAGGCGCGCTGCAGCATGGGATACCTCTTAGCCACGAGCCAATTGAAGACTTCGAGCTAGAGTATGGCCGAATCGGAGGCAAGGTTCGGCTCAAAACCCAGGGGTAAGAATGTGCGGTGAGATGGACTACATACATCGAACGTTATGGTGAGTACATAACTTCTTTGTTTTTTTCTAATCTTTTGACTTCCCTCCCTCTAGTTACTCGCTGGTCGTTAGTATGGAAAAAGGAAGAAAAGTTTTCCTATTTTGATATCTAAAAACAAAAAAGCACCTAAATGTATGAGGTGGACTGCAAAATGAAAGTTTTCTATGAATAAACCCTTTATAAAATATACTTTACTCAGAAATATACTGTTGTCCACAGTCATACAGGAAGCTCTATTGAGCTGTCCCCATGAAGCATTCTTTTTTCATGATATTGGAATGACCACTTTTAAAATGTACATAACTGTTACAGAAAGTACTCTTTCTGTGAATAGTACTTAAAAACTTTCAGAGAAAGTTTTTACATCAACAATAAACAAAATCAGGCTTTCAGTAGCGTTACCTTTTGCAGAGGAAAACAACCTTAGTTTATCCAAGAAATCCCAACTTTATTGGGGAATGCTTTTTTATGTTTAATGGTTTTCTACAAACAGTTAAAGGGTGTGGAAATTTTGCCCAAAATCCTCCTTTATGAAAATGTTGTTTTTTTTTTTTTTTTTTTTTTTTTTTTTAACAAAAAGTTTGTAGACTACCTGTTATTTATTGCCAGGCAAGAGAATTTTGATGATCAGCATTTTGTTGACTCTTTGAGTCAAGTAGTACTTTTTTAAAGTTTGTTGTAGGGGAGCAGGGTTTAAAGGTGTCCTTTTTGGATGTCAACATAAATTGGGACATTTGCAGCAGAAAGCTTTTAAGTACTTTCTGTAACAGTTGCGTACATTTTAAAAGTGGTCATCCCAATTTCATGAAAAAGAATGTTCCACAGGGACAGCGCATTAGAGCTTCCCGTGTGATTGTGGACGACATATTTTTGAGTAAAGTATATTTTATTAAAGGGTTTATTCATGGAAAACTTCCATTTTGCAGTTAAACTCGTGCATTTTTTGTTTTTGGTCTCTATTTTACTCCATTGCTTGGCTACCACTGTGGTTTGCTATTTTGATATCTGTTTATTACCATTGCTAGTATTTTCTCCTTATCCTTCTGTTCTAAGGTATTTCCATATATTATCATTACTGGTATTTTTTCTCTCTTTCTATTTCTTGTTTTAAAAAAAAAAGTTTTCTTTTTTGCTATTGCTTCTGATAAAGTGTCCTTTGTTTCTGTAATTATAATAGACAAACCAACAGGTAATTTAAAAGAAATGCACTTCTTGTGGGCATAAGATCTCAAGCTCAGATGCCCACAAGGAGTGTGTTTATTGCATTGGAGCTGGGCACTTGTCCACACCTTGTAGAATCTATTCTACAATTAATCCTAGAGCCCTGGCAGATGGATGGAACAAACTAATTTTGAGGGGTCTTCTTCCCTGTACTTTATCAGGGGCTCAACCCCCCCTCATAAACTAGCAAGTCTGCTCATGTGGAGCACCACTAATGCTCTCCATCGAAGCCCCCTAGGTGTTCATCAGAGCTGCCATCAAAAAAGCAGGAAAATCTCAGATCCAGCCTCACTGGATCTGAAGACCCAACATTCGGAGTTGAAGCCTTTGGATCCTAAGGCTTCATCTCCCATCATCCTAACAATAAGTCCAATAGCCTGCCACTTTGGATCCTAAGTCATCGGATCTGAAGTCGGGTGCATTGTCTTTGGAGCGCAGCTCCATAATATGTCTTGAAGCCAATTTCGCCCACCTTGCCTGCTCAGCTTCTTCAAACTGCAAAGAAGCATTCCAGGACCCCATCCAGCACTTCCTCCAGATCCTCCAGAAACATGTTGAAAAGTTCCTCAGAGCTCAGATCCAGATGGAGGTCTTACAAGCTCCATCTCCTGTTGGATTCGTGATTATGTCTGTCACATCTAAGACTATCCTTTTCATTCTCTGATCCATCCAGTGTTTTTTGTGTCCCAGTATCCATGATCCCTGAGAGGTTTGGTGTCTTATCTGTGGACAGTTTCTGTCTTCGCTGACTGTTTCCTTGACTGGTTCTGGTCTGATAACCTCTGATCACAACAGGTCTCGGAGTTGAAGTGTAGGTGTCTGATCCGAGGGGATATGTTTGCTCCAATTTTGTCGGCTCCATCCCTCCCACTTGAAGCTTCGGCCATGGGCAGTTTGTCTCCAGTTCCCCCCTGAGGGTCAGATCTGAGGTTGGCCTACATCTAGCTACTTCGGGAGGTTCGGCTCTGAGGGGCTGGGTTGAAGCTTCTCCTGGACCTTCGGCTTTTGAGGTGATTGGACGTGCTTTTTCTCTCCAAAGAGAACAGTCTTCTCATTTCTGATCCTTCCCATTTTCTCCCATCGGTTCCCAGCTCTGAGTCTGTCTGACCTATTCCACAGGGACAGCCAGTTCCAGTGAGTCTGAAACCAGTTCCAGTGGAGGAACTACCCCTCTCTTCCTACACCTCTCCAGAACACCCCATGGAGGAGGTGCACCGGGAGAGAATGTGCAGAAGAAGTCACATAGACTCCCTTATAGAGCCTCTCATGGATGATAACAATTTTGTTGAAGGAGAGGGATGCTCCAGGTCACCACCAGACAACATCTGCTTTAGAGATATTTTAGAGATTCTGAAACAGAAGTGTGGTTGGTCGCCCCAAAATCCCACACTGGAAGAGTTTGTGTTCTTGAGGCTTTTGGTTCTGGCCTGTCTATGTCTTGGGCAAACCCCCCAGGATGAATTTATTGATCTGTTTTCCTGCTGGATTGGAAGGAATCAGATACTGTAAGCCCATCCCCAAACATCCCGACAAATTTTTGGCCTCGCCTACAGGCAAACCCTATTGGAACAAAGGAGTGTCAGTTGATGCTATGGTGGTGGTGGAGCCACTAAGAAAGAGCTAGCAGAACAGAGCTGTTCTGTCCATCTGATTAACACAGTCTATAGAGTGTTGGACAGATTTGGAAAGCAAGTGTTCGCCTCAGCTACCTTCGCTCAGAGGTCACTAAATTACCTGACGCATTTTACTAACTTCAGAGAGCTTTGACCAAAGAACTATAAAATACTCTTGAGTCCATGTCTCCTGAGGATTTCAAAAGGGCAACCTCTCATCTGGCCACTGTGTTGTCTGTATGAAGTTCTTCGAGGAGATTTAATCTCTCACACAGCTAAGGTACCTCATGAGTAGCCGGTTTAGGCATCACCATAAGGAGACCTACATGGATGCGGCTATGCGACTTTACGGAGCCTTTGAAGAAGTCCTTTATTAGCACCCCATTCACTGGCCATCAGTAAAGGATACTCTTACTCGCTGCAAACAAGATGGAAAGACACTGTCTGCTGTGGGGGGAGTAAGTTTTCTGTGCCTCAGTGAACCTTCTCTAGGAACCAGAGAGGTGGTAAGAACATGTGGTTTCGTAAATCTCTGGGCCCTTTCCAAGATTTGCATGGTGATAATTCCTTCAGAAGCAGAGGAGGAAATTTTAATGGTAGATATCACCCTAGAAGCAGAGGAGGCCCACGTAACCAGGGCTTTAGAGTTTTTTTATTTTTCAGACAGGCCCTTTCATAGCTCCTGAAGTGCTGCCTGACTGTCCAGCTCTGGAAGCAGTTGGAGGTTGATTCTTTTTGCACCTAAAGTCCTGGGCACATGTAACACAATATTTATGGGACCTAAGAATAATACTTGGAGGGTGTTACGTACCATTTATCCTTTTTCCTCATTATCAAAGGAAGAAACTTCCCAACATTCCACCCAGTCATAGGAAGGCCACAGCACAAGAAATCCAAAAGCTGCTAGAAAAAAGAACTATCCAGAAGGTCCCACCAGATAGGGTTTGGAAGTTATTCACACTTTTTAGTCACAAAAAACAGGGAACCTCAGACCCTGTTCTGGATTTAATAAAATTGAACCTGTATGTAAAGAAAGCAAAGTTCTGAATGACCAAGGTTCAGTCCATCCTGCGTTTTCTGCACATGGATGATTTGATGTGCTCTGTAGATTTTCAGCATGTGTATTGTCACATCAGAATAGACAAATCCGGAAGCCATCTTCACTTTTCGCTGGGAGCCAGTCATTACCTGTTCAGAGATCTGCCCTTTGAACTCCTCACAGTTCCCAGGGTGTCTACCAAATGCATGGCAGTAGTGGCAACTCACTTAAGACTGAAGAGATTCCAAGTCTTTCTTTATCTAGATGACTAGCTCCTCACTGCCCCTTTCAAGCATCTGTTACAGCATACCAGGGAGTATTTGCTCCAGATTTGCAAAACTTTGGTAATTATTTTAAATCTTGACAAATCAAAACTGGTCTATATTAGATGATAGATGTTTTACTACTTTGAATCAGTAAACATCCATCACTACTGATCGAAGTAGTAAAACATCGAGTCATCATTAAAAGTATTTTTAAAAGATAAAAAATAAAACAAAAGGGGGCAGGCAGGGGGGCAAGCCCCCATGCACCCTCCACACCCCCCGCTACTTAAATATACCAACTACAAGATTGCACATTAACAGAGTACGGTGCGTAAAGGGAAGATTTCCCTTTCCTACACTGTAGCATGATCTCTGAGTTGGTATATTTAAGTAGCAGGGAGTGTGGGGAGTGCAGGGGGGCTTGCCCCCCTGCTTTAACCTATCAGGGTAAGTTTCTCTTGTTTAATTTTTTTATCTTTTTATTTTCGATATTACGGAACTTCGATCATATGGTGTCGACCATATGGTATTCGATGTTCCGTAACTTCGAGATTATAATGTAGACCATTTCAGAGCCTGGAGTTCATTGGTTCAGTTTTGGATACAACACAAGGTAGTATCTTTGCTGCTTCTCCTTATTACATGCATCAGAAACCAGGTTCAGACTATCCTTGCCCACACATATCCTCCGACAAGGTTGAAACTTAAAGCACTAGTGTCAGTGACAGCAGCAATACTTCTACTTCAGCATGCTTCTTTATAAAGGTTCTCCAATAGACTCTAGCTGTACAGTGGTCCATTCTATGTCCATCTCTGTCCTTTCAAGTGAAGCTCACCCTGATTTGTAAACAGCAAATTCACTGGTGGATATAAGCTGATGATCTTTTTCTGTTCTGACTCTCTGTTCTACCAAATCCAGTGGCCACAGTGACCACGGACGCTTCTCCGCCAAGGTGGGGGGTTGCATTTCTTGGTTGCATATCAGTGTTCTAGAGAAGAGAGCAGTCCTGTTAGTGTTGCAGGCATTTCAAGATGCTCTTCCTTTGGGGACTTCTGCAGTTCAGACTGACATGTCTGTTGTCTGGTGCATCAACAAGCAGGGAGGAACTCTATCTTATCCCATTTACAAAGAGGTCATGAGAGTTTGGGAATGGGCAGTCTCATCAGACTACTTGCTAATTGTGATGCACATTCCCGGGAATACCAGTGTACTTGCAGACAAACTAAGCAGATCCATTCTGATGCCTAACGAGTGCTCTCTTAACCAGTCTGTAGTGGGGATGATCTTCCAGTGTTGTGGCCGACCTTGCTGCAACCTATTTGCCACCCCTCTTAACAACAAGTGCAGCAAATACTT
Source organism: Protopterus annectens (assembly GCF_019279795.1). Lineage (NCBI taxonomy): Eukaryota > Metazoa > Chordata > Ceratodontiformes > Protopteridae > Protopterus > Protopterus annectens. Next base: position 69,562,917 of record NC_056728.1, read on the forward strand.
TGCTCTTATTCCCCCTCAGGGAGAGTTACCAAGAGACTCTGATGCACGCTTGGCCCTTGGGATATCTTTGTGCTTACCCAGCTATGCCCTTAATTACCAAATTTCTACAGAAAGCAAGTCGGCTGAAGAGCTTGGTAATCCTCATTGCTCCCTTCTGGCTTCTGCAAGTACGATTCCCCTTTCTGTGGTCTCACCTTCATTATCCTTCATGGATACTGGATACTACTCAGGATCTTCTCTCACCCGTCAGAGATTCAACACTCTCAACATTCAGGCCGTCAAGGTAACCACATGGTTTTTCCACTTCCAGTAAGAGTTACTGTCCAGGCTTTCTTCCTCTGCATGTGACATTATTTTGGCTTCTCAAAAAGATTGTACCAAAAAAGTTTGCAAGAGTAAATGAAAGAGGTTCTCCATTTCGGCATGAGATAAGGAAATTGACCATTTTCTGCTTCAATTTCTGCTAGTCTTCATTTTTTTGCCAACGCATTTTAAAGAAGGAGCAAGGTTCTCTACAATTAGGCTTCATTTGGCAGCAGTTTCTAGTTTTCACCAAGGAAAATCTTTTTTTCCTTGGCTTCTTCTAGATTGTGTAAAGCTTTTATGAAAGGCCTTTTTTTTTTTTTTTTTGAGGCCTCCGGTAAAAGGACCCATCACTCCCTTGGGATATAACCGCTGAAGTTGAGGGTTTAGCACAAAATCCTTTTGCACCATCAGACAAGTCTGATCTAAAATTTCTTTCATGGAAGTCTGTTTTTTTGGTAGCTATAACTTTGGCAAAGAATATCTGAACTCCAGGGTATTTTGTCTAAAACTCCTTACATTATTTTTCATAAAGATAGTTTCATTACGGACAAACCTTTTTTTTTTTTTTGTTAAACCTAAAGTGGCTTCTGAAGATAACATCAACTAATCCATTCACTCTCCAGTTTTCTTTCCAAAGTTTTCCAATAAAGGGGAGTACATGCTACACTTCCTTGATGTGCATATTCAATTTTGTTTTTACCTTCACAGGACAAACACATTAGAAAATCAGATTTAACTTTTTATGTCTTTCTCTCCAAATCGCCTAGGTCATTATCATTCTAAAGTTAACCTAGCTGAATGGATTATAGACTGTATTTTATGTATTTACCGTCAGAAATGTATGACATCACCTAAACCTCCACTAGCTCATTTTACCAGATCCGTGGTTCTTCATCTGCCTTTTGGTCAGGAATGTGGATTGATGATATTTGTGCTGCAGCTACATGGTTCATGACTCATACCTTTGTCATTACAAACTGGATAATCATCTCCAGAAGCAGAAACTCCTTTGGTTTGGCAGTACTCCAGAATATCCTTCCATGAAGGCCATCCAAGATCAATGTAGATTGCGACTCTGTCCCATATATTGAGGAAGAATGAAAAGTACATCAGATTTAAAAGTGATGTACTCATCATAACTAGACATCTGTGTTGTCCATTTTCATTCTTCTTCATATCTCTCCCACCCATCTCCTATCCTTTTTCTTTTGGAAGGACCTATTGGACTGTGTTTGGAACCTACAGTTCCAGTTTTGAACCCAGTCTTTTGTATTTATCTGTACTTGTTTCTCTAACTACTGGGAAATAGAGCAGCAAACCCGATCTGACTGGCGATGGAGTAGGGCATTATGGGTAGAGGGAGGAGTGCTAGAGCTGGACCCAAAGTCTAACATATGCAGACAAGTTGGATCCGAGGATCATATCTGAACCCATATGTTGAGGAAGAATGAAAATGGACAACACAGATTCCTAGATGTCCTTCAAGGATGCATCTGCAGTCATAACAAATGGGTTGTGTCCGCCAGGCAGGGCAGCCCTTCGCCGGATTCCAAAGTTCGGTCCGGGTCCGCTGATCGCACTTCACCGGCGTCATCACTGCTGGTCTTGGCTGTATAAAGGGCCAGCCGGCCGGCTCTATTTTCACCTCTTTGCGGCGTGGCGTTGCCGCTATACTGGGGTTAAGTAGCTGTTCCGGGTCGGAATCCGGTGAGATCCTACCACATTACCTATACTACTCAAGACTTCTAAAAAGTTGGGTACCTGGCCGGGGACTCTTTCTTGCCCCTGCCATGTCAGAAAAAAGTAAATAAATAACTAACAATTTCCTCATAAAAACAAATACCTCATAAAGATTTCCACTCTTACTGCCTACATTGTTTAGCAGCCCAGACCGTATGTCGTAGCAGCCTGTTTAGCCTGTAAGGCTTCCTTCAACAGCTTGAACGCGGAGTTTGCTGGACAGTTTTACGGAACAGTTTTTTTATGCGCCATATTAATTCATTATGTCAGCCTCCGGACGGTTCTACGCAAATTAAAAAAAACGCGAAGCGAGATTCAAGGGTCCTGGCGGAGTTTCTCGGGCCGAACCACGTAAGTCACAAGTCATGGAGGGGTTCTCGTTTCCCCGAAACCAGGGAAAAAACAGCCGAATCTGTTGCCTAATCCATGACTACTACTGAGGCTCCTGGGGTTTCTACTGATCGGCCTCTGGTTCATTGTGGTACCACAGTTCCTGGGGTGAATGGATGTCTGCCATCCCTTGATGTCTCTGGTAAAGCACGCGTGGTGCTGCTATCAGTGCCCAGCCATGTCTATAAAGGCCTGTTAAAGGGCTAAGCAGCCAAAACTGTTAAATCCTCACACACATTCTACCCCCTCAGTTCATGTAATCTCGCAGACAGGAATGCTTCTCCCACAGAGGGGATTCCCTCCACCACCAGAGAGAGCCCCTCAGCCTCCCAAAAAGGGACCCAGACCAGGAGCCCAACCAGGAGCTCCTCTGATGATTCTTCGATGACTCAGAGGTCCTCTTCTGGCCATCTCTTCTCTTGACTCAGGAATTACAGATCAGCCAAAGGCTCCCCATTTACTTCTCATGAAGACCAGAGGGCTTTTCCCTGGGAACCATCTGCCTGCCCACCGAGAGAATTCTTCCAATGGCAGGGACAAGATTTCTCAGATTCAAGAAAAAATGGCAGACCTTTCAGATTTCTACCATTCAATAAAAGCCTTAGGACCTTTCTGCACTGTTTTCCTGTTGATGGCCCTTGATTTTACCTCCAGTCACTGCCTGGATGATGCATTTAATCCAGTTTGCCAGACCACCAGGACATTACACAAGGCAGTACCACCCATCTCCACCTATATTTTACCCCAGCACTTGCAGATCCGACACCTATATCCTAGGGGCCTCAGCAGTGAGACTATATCCCAGGGCCTAAGGCCTTTGGAAAGGGACCAGCAAAACCTAGAGAGTCTGAAAGGAATCCAGGTCCTTAGAACACCTCTCAAAAGTTGACACCTTAGCTAATCAGTTTCTTTGCTAGATATCCAATAATTCAAGCTCTTATGTGACCCAATAAAAAAATGTTATGCTGATACTTTGATAACCTCTTCTGTAATCTGATGACCTCCTTAGAAAAGAAATATGTTTTGCAAATGGTGAATAACATTCAGCAGGGATGTAAATGTGGCTTAGGATGCACTGAAGGATGCTGGCACCACATTTGAAGGCATGCGGATCGGCAAGGTGATAAGAAGGCATGCATGCAAGAAAGAAATCTGTTTGCCGGATCAATGCTGTTAGAAGCTGTTAGGATAAGGCCAGTCAGCCTGTTCCCTAAATGGTACCCCTCAGAAGAGAGTAATGAAGAAAATGGAAGAGACAAACCTTTTCAGATTTCAAGTTAAGGAAGGCTCAGGGGCAGCCCCCCTGGTTTAGCAGGCCAAAAGGCAGGAAAATTGGTCCTCTCCAAAAGGACAATCCAGCAAAAAGAGGCTCTAATAGACGCCTAGAGGCGCCAATCAGGTGCCAGGGGAGGAGTTACTAGAGTGGACACCACCAGCGCACTAATAACCACTGACACACAGACACAAATGTGAAACCACTGACGAAGGACAATCACAGTGATTGACAAATGACACCGCTTAGTTGGCAGCAAATAGCACCTTTAGTAGGAAAGAAAGCCTTAAGGCAGATCAAAAATTGGAACTATAAACCAAAAGACAAGTGATTTAAACCACTATAGAAGGGCAAATAAGTGAGACTTCTAAACTACCTACCAATAAAAGAGAGGAATGCAAAACCTAGATAAAACAAAAAAAAAAGAAGACTCTAAAGCAGATAGCTCAATAACAAAGATGAGAACTGATTCTAGACCAACCAATAACACAACAGGGCAAGGATTCCCACAGAGACAGGAGCTACCCCAAAGAAAACCTGAAAATCTGAGACCTTATTCTCACCTGTCCGCCTTAAAGCATCATTCATCCATGTCCCAAAATTCCCAATGCTGACCTCTACAGCAACTTTTCCACAACTGGGCAAGGGTAGGAGTAACTCTAGCTCTCAACAGCTCTGCCTGCTTATTGCATAATGGGCCATAATGACCAAAGATACCTCAGGCATTCGATTTCTTGCAGGTTTTCAGAGCATTATCATCCACTGCTGGTGGATCGCTTGCTCAGTCGCTTCAGAGTATTCACAAAATGCCTAAGATCACATGGGCGCATTGCAGGCTTGCCACCAGCCAAAACAATGGATACCTGGACGTTACAAAACAAAAAACAACAACAAAAGCAAGCTGGACAACAGATTTTACAAAGAACAATTTACAAGCAATTACAAAAGTAGGGATACACACCAAATTAAAAAAGTCAAGACTGGAGACCATCCCCAGATTGGACAAAGGTTGCGCAATGGCCACACAGTAAAACAAAACTACAGAAAACTGCAGAAAACAAGAACAACTTCATTTTAACAAAGCAGAACAAACTAACAGTAACTAAAGCTCTGCAGGCCTTGGGCTTCATGGTCTCATGCATAATCCTGGTCCCCAGTCCCCATGCCAGACTGCAAGCTAGAAAGCTACAGTAAAACCTAAATGGGGCGCACACTCAGCACAGGCACAAACCGAAAAACCAAATCCCCCTAATCTGATGCTGCAAACAAGAGTTGGTGGGGTGGGCCATGCATGCCAGTCAACCCCAGACTTGCCCCACACATTTCAAAAAAAAAAAACAATGGCAACGGACGACTCTCAGACCTAGGGCTGGGGGCTACGCATAAACAAGGGACAAGTGCATACAAGGGAGACCACTCCAGACCAGCTGCACCTGCACATAAAAAAAAAAAGAAATCACAGCAGTAAAATTAATAATCCAATTCAAAAGACCATTTTACAAAGAAGGCCATTTAGTGATAAGGACAGACAACAATTCAAGTCATGTGGTACATCAACAAACACCTAGGCAATTTGATATACCCCCTTTGGCAGATGACTTCTGACTTGAATAATAAAGCTCTGGACAACAAACATCCTTGAGCAGGACCCTGGCCGGATGCTAAAAAAGAAACACCACAGGACAAGCAGCACCACCAATGCTATAATCTCGACATCTCAACATCATCAAGGCCATCACAGGGAAATGGGAATGCCACAATTAAATAGCTCAAAATCACTCAAAACAGAGCTGGAAAAATTCTGCACAAGGACATGCCACCCACTCTGCATGGAAGGTACCCCACAGTTCCTTTGTTGGAATCTCAACTGAGCATGTAAGCATCCACCCTTCTTCCTTTGATGCACAAGGATACTGAAAAAAAAAGAAGAGGAACGGCCCAAGGATCTTGCTGATAGTCCAATTGGCCAAGACATGACTGGTATTGCGCCAGACCATCAACAAGGGAGAACTCAATGTGGTCACAAAAAAATGCACCCAATGTTAACCAACACAACTAACACATCATGCACCCAAACATAAAAACCTTGCAACTGACTGCTTGGAGCATCTACATAGCAACTAACCTACACTTATATCAAAAAGGGTTAAGAACATTATTGCAAGTCCAAGTAGACCTTACTCAAGAAGGGGAACTATGCAGGAATGGAAAAAAAGGGCCATTTGGAGTAAATTGAAAGAGAGGAAGATGTGCCTAACTTATTATAGATCAACATCACAGAAAACTTGGCCTCCTCCATTCATACCGGGCCTGTCCTATTCTCCATCCCTCCTCATGCATCAGCTATTTTTCTCAGAGGCAATCACAGAGAGATCTACCTTCCGGAAACCACAGGCCTTTACTCAGGCAATTCCTCAGCACCTCAGAGAATGTAAAACCTCCTAGGAAACCACCATTACCCCACAGGGACTTTGAACTTTGTTTGTACAAAACCTTGACTCCTCCTTTTCTTGAACCAGCAGCAACAGCAGAGAACAGGGGACACCTGCATCAAACTGCTTCCTACTGAACATTGGCAATAGCAAGGGAGGGTTTCGAACTACAGGAACTAATAATGGCAGGCAGTACCTTCCCTTCAACAGATCAAGATCAAAAATCCAGTTCCACTAAGACTACTTATTATGCCTAAGGTGGTATCCAGAGTGCTCTTTTAAAACCAGGCAATCCACTTACCTACCTTATTTCCCAAACCTGGACAGAGGGGAAAGGCTGCTGCATTAGAAACAGTGTACATAGACAGTTATAGGAACTACCTGAAAGAACCAAAAAGTAACAGAAAAAACCACCAGCACATTTAATTGCTGCTCATTCTATTAGCAGGTTGCAGCATTCCAAAACAGACAATCTCCAAATGGATAGGAAATCAGGATCCTTTCTGTTACTGGCACCATGGAAAACCAGTTCCACAGAACATAAGAATTCATTCTATTAAGTAGCTCCGTTTTGTACCTCCACAGCTTTCTTACGAGGACTAACTACAATCTAAGGACATTATTCCCTAGGCTACTTGACCTCCGCATACTTTTGCCTCCCATAATAATTTACCTCTATCCCTTAGATCCCGAAAGCAGGGTTTGCCATGTACCTATTGCGGGTGGATCTCAACTACACTATAATTTTTTCTTCCTCCTCCCTAGTTTGGCTATGGTATAGCACCTATTTAGCAGGACTGCTCTCCTATCCTTGAAGGACATAGTACAGGCTTTGTACCTTGTTTAAAAGACCAGCAGGGCATGCTTATAGCATGTGTTTGTTTCTACTATTTGTCCTTTCATTCTGCATTTATGTGTTTGCCTTACCCCTAAAGACGAGCTGGGCATCCATTTCAAGTGTATTTGTTTGTATGGCGCCGGCTGATCTATATTTACCCAAGACCAGCAAACTATTTTTTATGGTGAGTGCATAACTTTTAATTGTATGGAAAGCAGAGTTCCAGTATATCACGTAAGAATAAACTCATTTTGTCTGGTGATGTCCCCTTACTGCTGAGATGCATACGCTGCCCTGTTTTCACAGTGGAATTTCTGGAATCCTGGTATGGGTAAATGCCTAAAACTCAATCAGCAGTAGCATCTAAAAGCTGACATGATTTGCTGAAGATGCATGGTAAAATGATCAGCATGAGATAAACAGAGATACAGTTAAGGAATGTTTGCAAAAATTTATGAAAAATGTAGCGTGTTCCATATTTACAGTAGTACAAAAATGAAATGTGTTGCTATTCTTTTGAGAACAGCATATGTGAACCTGCATGTTTAAAAATGTATTAAAATGTGCTGGATAGCTTAATGGATATTCTGAGGTATAAATGTTTGGTAAAGCAGTTATGAAAATAAGCATTATTTTAATTTTTCCATTAATATCATAAAAGCTGTATGACATGTAGGTGAACCAATGGTGCCATCCTATACACTGGGTTAAGTCACAGTTTTGCTTTAAACACAAGCTATCTGTCATACACAGTCTTGAAGAATAATAATGTTTTGATATACTGTGAAAATACTATATACATAACTTAACATGGATTACACAATATCTGAAGATAGCAGTATACAACTTCCTTTTGTCATACATCATTGGAAAGCGTTCAAACAGATGAGCAGTTCTCCCAATGAAGCATTGGATGTATCTTGCACTGTTACAGAGCTATAACTGTTTGACAGTAGTACCAATTCAGAAGACTTTGTCAAAAAAAAAAAAAAAGCATTTTTCTTAGGAAAATCTTCAGTATAAAATTTGCATCACTTAGTCGACCTTTGCTAGAAACACCAGTATGTAGTAAATTGTTTAATGAAGAGCTTTCTTATTTTACATTTTTATACCCCAGTGTGTTTGCGATATTGCAACTCATGTGGGTTGTTTTTCAGTACCAGATTTTGGAGAAAAGCTTTGAGGAAGACGTGATTTTCTGGCCTATTTAAGAAGTGTGAGGATTAATTAATCTTTTGCTACAAAGGACTGAATGAGTTGATCAGTTGTTTGACATCTTAGTGCGATCTTGCCTTAGTGAGTGGGATTACACCATTTGGAAACATAGCTTCTTGCCAGTATCAGGCCTTTTGCATGCCTTCCTGTCTTTATGCACCTTTTGGCAGATGTGATTTTGAGCACCAATTCTCCATTACTTGACATCTACCTCTGTAAACCTCAATCCTGTAAACATCAACTCATGCTGCTTATATGGTGCAGAGGTGCATTTCATCATCTTTTGCATTCATCCTGATCCTAAAGAGAGAGCTTAGGAGGGCTCCAAGGGCCCTTATCTCATAGACAGCTATGGACAATATCTCTTTCCCATATAGTTTCCACCCAGACAGCCCTTTGGGGAAACAAACTTTTAAGCTTATAAAGTCCACTGTGGCCTGATGTGCGACTCCTTTTCTTCTCATCAGAAATTTCTCACTGAATGTCTTGAGAAAAAAGACCAGTTTTGCTTCACTTCATCTCTAGAGCCTGTGGTCTAGTGTGGCATTTTTGCAACCTTTAAACTCCTCATCTCCCAGAAATGCTGTTGTCCTCTACAAACCTCTGGCTCTGGGGAACTTGATCATTACTGTACATTCTATAAGCATCTCATGTGTGATCTCATTGTTTATGCATGTGTCCTTAAAGTTACAGCATCTTACCCCCCCCCCCCCTTTGCACTTGACAGTCTGAAGCCTTGAACAATGTAAGCAAGAAGCGGAACTTCCTGTGATACTGGGCCTCACATCCTTCAAATGTCTGTCTCATCTGTTTAGATTCCAGTGTTTCTAATTGACAGGAACTTGAGAAGGTTGTAGACTTCCCTAAGTTTAAGCTAGACTAGGACCATTTCCATGGTTTCTACAGTGGACTGTCGCAACACGTGCTGTAACTTTGTGCTTTTACTTCAGGTAGGAGTTTAACTCGTGTCTCTCTGTAGGATGGTGCATTTAAACTGTCTTCTCTTAGGGAATAGTTCCTTAATCATATTCTTCTCCTGGAACTAAGTTCTCCATGTCCATCCCTTTAATGATCTGGTTCATATCTAAAAGAGAAAATGGACTCTCCTGGTCACCCCCTCCACAGCTCCTTTTCTTTTGGACTGTATAAACTCACAAGGTAAAAGCCCCTCATGAAGTAAAGGGACACTTTTAATTGTCTGACAGTCCTAACCTTCAGTTGTGCTGGCCAAGTTTTTCAGGAGAACTAACCCTGTTGGCTTAGTAGTCTCATTACAACTGCTGTTTGAGGTAGAGAGCTGCACAGAAATGAGGATTGCAGGAATTCCACTGAATCCATGGGAAACCCAAGATTTGGCTGTGGTTCCAGCAGTGATGGAACCTGTATGTGTTGGAAACCCTTGGGGTTGGAGTTGAGCAAATGTATTTTACTTGTTAGCGCTACTTGCAACCCATCATAAAACTAGTAATGCATTGCTTATCTTTCTAGGTTGTCTTGGTTAAGACAAAATATTTATTTAGTTATTTAAACAAGCTTTCCCCATGTTGAACTATGTCACACACAGCTTGTGGACAGTCATACAGCTCAGATAAAGATACTCCACTCATTTCTGGTGTTAAGATGTGACACATGATCAAGATGTGCAATAGCATGCATGCAGCACCAGCCAGAAGGGCCACAAATATATAAAATTTAGTATTTTAGTGATTTTTTTTTTTTTTTTTTAAGTATCAGCACAGTTCTTGGTGATCTTTAAGTATTTCTGGTCTATATCACAATGTCGAACTTGCAAAAGTTTGATCATTGTAATATCGAACCCTAAAGTCTGAAACCCAACAAAACCGAAAGCACAGAACAGCAATTTTTTTTCTCAGGGAAAAAATCACTGTTCCGTGGCAAAAAAAAAAGTTAAACTAAAGTGGGGGACATTGCACCCCTACTTATTATATACCAACTCCGAGATCGCACCACAATGGAGGAAATGGCAAAGCCCCGAAAACGGCCCACTGATTTTTTTTCCCCCTGGGAAAAAAGTCGATGTGCCGTGTCTTCGCTATTTTCCACTTTTGGACTTTAGGGTACAATACTACAGTATTCAGACTTGTTTTAGTTTGACGTAATATAGACCCAGTATTTCTGGTATAAACTATCTTCATTCCTGTTGATCTAATTATTTTAGAAAATGACATTTATTGACTTAAATCAATGGGGCAAAAAGCTGAAATTCAGAAGCTAGATGATACAAACAATGTCAGAGTTTCATATTTGACAAATAAGAGTAAATGCGATATTTGGAAATATTTTAAATTAATCACCATAGATGACAAGCATGTACCATTTGCTGTGTATCTCTGTTCAAGGTGCAAAACTATTTTGTCTCAAAAATCATGTGATGGAATGTATGATTTATGGGCGGGTCTATATTATATCATCGAACGCTTAAAAAGTGAATGATGATTAATTAACCCCATGTAAGCAGATGCTTACAATGTCAAAACCTCAGAACAGAGATTTTTTTTTTCCAAGGGAAAAGAATCGCTGTTACAAAAAAAAACAAACAAACAAAAAAAAAAAAACAAATAAAACCTTTAAAACATAACATAAAGTGGGGGGCTGTGCCCCCCCCCCCCCACTGCCTATTAAATATACCAACTCCGAGATCGCACTACAGTGCCGAAAATGGCAAAGTAACAGAAGCAGCCAAGCAAATTCTTTTCCAGGGAAAGATTTTGCTTAAAAGCCGCTTCGCTATTTTGCCCTTTCGTTCTTTTACGTTCGATTAAGACGCATTCATCAGAATGTGTCTGCAGTCATGTAATAGTCAACAGTCATGTTGTAAATTAACAGACAAGGTTGCACAAGATCTTACCTTTTTGCAGATTAGCCATTTAAGCATGGGAAATGGCCATCAATCTGCAGGTGGCCGTACAGGCAGTCTGTGTACCTTCAGAGTGCAGTCTTGTGGCAGATTTTCTCAGCAGGTCCAGGACACACTGTCACAAATGTATGCATCACAGAGATGCGTTTCTGGACATAGTTCATAGGTGGGGTATTCCTCAGATACCTCTCTTTGCCTTCCCTCTGAACAGGCAACTTACTCTGTTCTCTTCCAGAGTCCCAAGTCCTTTGGCTTGGAAGGTGCCTTTTTCCTGGAAGGGAATGTTCCTGTATGCATTTACTCCCCTTCTTTTTATGCCCAGAGTGGTTAAGTGAGCCGTCCCTTAGTCTATCCAGCTTCCTTCTCTTTTCCCTTCTCCGCAGCCTGTTTGCGAGAAGGTTCTTACTTTGAACTTGTATATGGACAGAACAAAGGCCTTTCATGAGTCTGATCAGATTTTTGTTTCTTTTCATACCAGGACATTGGGTTTGGCAGTTTCTAAGCAAACCATCTCCTCCTTGATTTCCAAGACCATTTTTTAGTTATTCTTTTCATGGAAAGCAGTTGTCTGCTTTTGTTAGGGCTCATTCTTCTAGAGTATTGGCTTCCTAGGGGCATACCAACTCCATCCTTGAAGCATCTACTTGTTCTTCTGTTCATGCATTCACTAAACATTGCAAATTGTATGTAGCTTCCACAGCCGGGGCAAGCTTTACCAAAGCTATGTTGCATGGATTTGTGGAGGGCTCCTCTTTGCCTTCCTCCTCACACCTTCTGTAGCTTTTGTACTCTCACAGATATGATGAATACTGCAACAGTGATGTAAGATGGACATAGTACAGTTGTGTGCAATCTTACCATAACAGTAAATGTTCTCCTTTTCCACTGTTGTAGTATTTACTCCTTCCCTCCTACCCCTTGTTCTTTTTTCTCCTTTTCCATTGGGGGTATTTATCATATGGCCAAGAGTTTTTTTGCCTTCTCTTCCTTTTTTCCTTTTTCTTAATGTACATGTTCTCCTTTCCACGAGGGTGGGGGTCTTGTTTGCCTGGTGCACTTCAGTTTTTGGTTGGAAACATTTGTACATCAGCTTTATACCCTATGCTTGCACTGGGAGCATTTATCTGATGTACGATGCTCTTAGGTAAGTACAGCTTTGGTATACTAGCTGGACATTGGGCTATCCTTGGCAGGAGATCTCAGAGGAGATTAATATTTCCTTTTCCTTTGGAACAAGGCCATAAGTATTACATCATTGACTTGGTTTCTGAAGGGATTGAGGTCTTCCATCCCATCCCATCTCGTCTTGGACATTGGTGATTTCAACAGGCACATTTTGTAAGTCTGGTAACTAGATGATGACTCAACATCGGCTTGGATTTGACAAAATGTGCCCGAGTTATGTTGCTGTACATAACAGATAATCTGGCCTGTCTTCTGGATTATCACCAAAGGTTTTTATGTCTGTACTCTGTGAGGCTTTGATCTCAGTATAATGAGTTGCTGTTTTGGTTCACTTCTGCAACAAATATTTCCCAAAGGTACTAACTGTTGTTACCTAAGCCTTGCAGACTAAATGTTTTTGATGTGACAAAGTTTCTGGAATGGTATTCTTGCAGTTGCAATCCAAGGTGTTCGTAAACTGACATGCTGGTCTATGAGCACATTTCATAGGATTGCCTTTATTGGCATGAAGCTGAATACGTGCTGATTTTTGTCATCTTTACCCACAAACAGGATTCTTATGTTTGGTAGCCAGGAGAGGAGGCTGGAGAGGTTCTTGGCTTAGAGCTTTATATTTTTTTTGGAAAAAATCTTTAGCATATTTTGTTGCTAGATAAATTGAACGCAGCAGCCTAAATGGTACTTATCATATCAAAGTCACCACACTCACAAATCTTTTGTTGGGGTGATGTCATTGTTGCTGGACTCTTCAGTGCTGGCATAATCCCCACTGCTTTTTGTGTGCATGTTCCTTCCTTCTGCATTAGAACCATTCAGAGGTTGTGATGCCTGATGTTTTTCTGGAGAGTTAAGGCATCCACCTTTGTTTTTTTGCAATACAAGGAGAGTGATCCCCTGCAAATGGGGAATGAGGATGACAGGGCTTAGCCTAAATCATTAGGAGTTTTGGGCATTAATTCTTGCCTTAAATGGTCTGGAGGAAAAGCTAAACCTGTGACCTTCCTGACTTTGGTCTTATACCATGCATTGCTGATAGCTAAATAATCAAGAGTAGCATAGTGTTGTACTCCCTTTGTGAAGAGACAATGCAGGCATGTCAGTAGGCAGAAAGGGGCATTGCTGTTAGCTTTTCACGTCCTTGGAGAGACATGTACTGGCAGACCCACTGAGCTGCTCCTCAATTTCTGGAACTGAAAATTCTTAAGTCTTGTCTGGTCATGAATTTCTAGATGCTGAACATTTCAGTGATCAACCCATTTACTATATGGGGAAAGTAAGATTCTTTTGTACTCATTGCAGCAGTCAAGGGGAGAGATGGCGATAGATGTGTCCCTCTACAACTTACCAAGGGAGATTCCTTTGCAGATGTTCATCGTGCATACAGCTGCAGTCATAACAGATGGGTTTTCCTGCCGTCAGACAGGTCCTCGGTCGGCCGAATTCCAAAGTTTAGGTCTGGCGTCGGATGTCACCGCTTCTTCCCTGACGTCAGTGCGACAGGGGTATAAAGGAACCAGCCAACGCCATTTTCTTCAGTCTTTCTTGCCGCGCGGTGCCCGAAGCAGAAGCAGTTCGCAAGTGCCGGTCGGCCAGCTCCTGAGATTATGAATATTTTTCAACCGAAGTCTTCTTGAAAGCTAAGTACCCGTTGAAACTTTTCTTGCCTCAGACCGATGTCAGACAAAGTTAATAATTGCATTTCATGTGGGAAGCAAATACCGCATAAGGATTTTCATTCGCTCGGCATTCCTTACTTAGGCTCAGACCACGACGTCTCGGCCTGTAGTTTTTGTGCTACATTCAGCAGACGCACTATTAAGCGTCGGGCGGAGTTCGCCCAACACTATTTTGGCAAAAAGTTTAATTACATTATGTCGTCGTATACTCCGACTCCAGTTTTAAGTAAAAGACGCAAAGATAAGGACCGACATACGAGGTCCGTAACTTCTACCGACACCACGCCAAAGCCGACTACAGGTGGTCCAGTTCTCAGTGAGGCACCTACGCAGCCCCTGACTACCGATGACACTTCTTTGGCAGTGTCTTCAGTGCCCAAGGTAGCAGGCTCTTCGGCCCACACCCCGACTACCGATACCGAAGCCACTCTTGGCAGTGAAACTCAGAGTTTAGACAGGCCTGCCACCTCTCAAGGTGTCTTCAGGCCTTCCTCTTCTTTTTCCATCAAGGCTTTCACTAAGTCTAAAGCAGCCATGCATACTAAAAGACAATCCCCACAGGGCCCCTCTCAAGGCCCCATGCCTAAAAAGCAGATGCTGAAAATGGCTGAGGATTTGATTACTCTTATCAGGGGTTCTCAACCCCTTCCGGACAAAAGGCCCAGAGTGGAGGAAGAATCCCCTTCCTTGGACCAGGCCTCCATTATTTCAGAACATTCTGAAGACCAGGAACATTCTTACTCCCCTTTTGAAGATTCTGATGCAGAGGAGTCCATTCCCTCTCTCCCCCCTCCCTGAGGATTACTCTTTTGGGGAAACCTTACATACCTTGAGGGAACACTTCCACTGGGAAGGCCAAGAGTACTCAGACTCCAAGAAAAGGCTTAGGGATTTCCTCTTGCTCCCTCAGCACAGGCCTCTGGCTATACCTTCCGTCTTAGACATACTAGATGATGTGTATTCGGAGGCCTGCCTTAACCCAGATTCTTTACCTCCAGCTCCAATCAAGCCTGACAGGTATTAACAGGTTCCTGATTCACACCAATTTCTATACAAAAGCCATGCGGCTGACCCAGAAACTATTTCACAGGGTCCCAAGGGAATTAAGGCCTCCACTGCTAAAAATCCATTACCTTCAGAGAGAGATTCCAGAGCTTTAGAAAGGTGGGGGAAGAAGGTATACACCTCGGCCACCTTAACCATGAGGGCATTAAACTGTCAGTTCCATATGTTAAAGTACCAACAGTTTCTGTTATCACAGTTGAAAAGCAAAATGTCACAACCAGACTTGAAGGAGTTGCAGGATTTGTTACGTAGTGCAGAACAAGTGGGTAAACAGACCTTACAATGTGGTTTTGATGCTTTAGAGGCCTCATGTAGAGCTGCTGTTAAAGGATCAGTCATACGTAGACATGCTTGGCTCAAAGAGCTAACTTTACCAGATCATGTTAAAGCTAAATTACTGGATGCACCTCTGCAAAAAGATGTATTGTTTGGTGTTAAAGCTGAGGAGGTATTAAAGAAAATGGAGGAAAAGGCAAAATCAATGCAAACAGTAAAAGATTTCCTACAGGTACAACCTCCACGTTTCAGTAGAAATTGGCCTTCCAAAATTGGTCTCTTCCAGCCACGCACAGACCCCAAAAGGAAGATACAGGCGCCCGAGGGGTAGAGGACAATCTCAAGGATCGTTTAGAGATAGACAATGGCAAGCACCCACACAAAGAGGTGGTGAGGATAGTTCACAGCCATTCAGAAAGCAGAACCAATGACTTTCCTTTGCATGCCAAGCAAGGCTGAAATGGCAGCACCTTTAGGCGGAAAACTGGCATTATTTTCAAAAATTGGCATATTGTCACAAAGACAAATGGATCCTGGACATTATAGACAGAGGCTACAGAGTCCACTTTCACACCCTTCCAAAATGAGAGGCATGCCAAACCTGCCACACAATCAAAGGGCAGAGGCACAAAACAAATTTCAAATCTCATGGACATGAAAGCTATTCAAGAGGTACCTGCACAAGAACACGGTCAAGGTTTTTATTCCAGACTATTCCTGGTACCAAGAAAGGGAAAAGATTGGAGACCTATTTTGGACCTATCTATCCTAAACACATTTTTACTCGTGCCAAAATTCAAGATGCTCACATTGCAGCAGCTTCTTCCCATGCTGGGCAAGGAGTCTTGGCTGGTAACACTGAACCTCAAGGAGGCATACCTGCATGTCCCAATCAGACAAGATTGCAGAAGATACCTCAGATTTCCTGCAGGTTCAACCCATTATCAATTCTCTGCATTGCCCTTTGGCTTATCTACTCCGCCCAGAGTATTCACGAAATGCCTGGCATCAGTAATTGCCTTCTGCAGACTTCAAGGGATACAAATATACCCATACCTGGGCGACTGCCTGATCCAAGCGGACAGCAAGCACATACTTCTGAAACACCTGGCGTATGTAATAATGTTGTTGAAATCTCTTGGATACACAGTCAACAAGAAGAAGTCAAGACTAATACCCTCTCAAACAATCATTTTCCTGGGTGCCAGCTTGGATACAAACACCCAGATGGCCTACCTTACGCCAGAGAAACAAGGGCAACTAACTCAATACTTCAGAAAACTGGCAACTTTCACCAGGCTGACTGCAAGGAAAATCCTGCAGGCTCTGGGATTCATGGCATCTTGCATCCTACTAATCCCATGTGCAAAGCTGCATATGAGGAAACTTTAATTGTACCTAAAAAAACCTATGGTCTCAACACAGCCACAGTTTGGAAACAATAATACCACTGATTCCATGTCTTCAAAAGGAATTTCTGTGGTGGGCTCAAGCATGCCAAAGAAACACAGGTCTACCATTCTGCAAGCCTCAAGCAAATCAAGTCATCACAACAGATGCCTCGGATTACGCCTGGGGGGTGCACATGACAGATCGGTGCATTCAGGGCAAATGGTCACAAAATGAAAAGCACCTACACATCAATCAAAAGGAAATGCTAGCAGTAATAAATGCTATTACAGCTTTCAAAGACCTGCTGCATCCAGGCCAGCTATTGATAAGGACAGACGACACCACAGTAATGTGGTACATAAACAGGGAGGAATCCATTCATACCCCCTATGCAGGCTAGCCATGTCTCTTTAGAACATGGCTCTGGAATTGCAAATCGAGCTTCAAGCACAGTTCCTGCTAGGCAAGGAAAACACGCTGGTAGACAACCTAAGCAGAAATATGACAGATCCACACGAATAGAAGTTGCATCCTCAAGTTTTTTCAAAGATAATTCAAGCATGGGGAAGGCCAGACATAGATCTCTTTGCCTCCCACAGAAATCACCAATTGGCAAAATTCTGCTCAAGGACCTTTCATCCACAGGCCTGGAAAGTGGACGCACTCTCTTTCAGTTGGACAACAATGACAGTTTATGCCTTTCCACCTCTTCCTCTGCTGCCCAAAGCTCTATTAAAAACCAGAGCAGACAGACCAGAGATGATTCCCATTGCTCCAGACTGGCCAAGACAACACTGGTACCCACTCCTGAGGAGCCTGACGCATTCCCCATCATGGATCCTGCCTCTAATGCCTCTTCTACTGACTCAGCACAACTTCAAAACTCTTCACAGTCAGCTTGAAACACTCAACCTAGCCGCATGGAAGATTCCTTAACATCACGACAGACCCTACTCTCCAAGGAGGTGCAGGATGTCATTTTGGAGGCCAGAAGACCTTCTACTAGAAAAGCCTACTCCGCAAAATGGAAACGGTTTTGTGCTTGGAATGAGAAAAAGGGCCAGAACCCTGGAATACTGAATTTACCTCAAATATTACAGTACCTAGCTGAGATGCTAAGCAGAGGACTTTCATTCTCCTCCATCAAAATGCATGCCTCAGCCATTTCTGCAGAATACAACACTGATCCTCCTTTATTCTCTCGCCCACTCTTAAGGCAGTTCCTCAGAGGGGCTAAGAATATAAAACCCCCAAGGAAGCAACCAGTACCTGCTTGGGACCTCAATTTCATTCTAGAAAAACTTACTTTGCCTCCCTTTGAGCCAGCTGCCTCCACAGAACTGCAATATTTGTCCTGGAAAACAACTTTCCTGCTGGCTATCACCTCAGCTCGCAGGGTTTCGGAACTACAAGCCCTCATGGCTGTGCAGCCTTTCATCATTTTCCATCAGGACAGAGTATACTTGCGAACCAACCCTTCCTTTATGCAAAAGGTAGTATCCAGGGTAGCCTTGAATCAGGCTATCCACTTACCTACCTTTTACCCCAATCCTCAAAACAAAGGGGAGAGACTACTACATTCCTTGGACATTCATAGGCAGCTACGTTATTATTTGGACAGAACAAAGCCTTTCAGAAAATCAGAGCAACTCTTTGTGTTCTCTGCTACAGGAGCTCAAGGGAAGCCTATTTCCAAACGGACAATCTCAAAATGGATAGCCCACTGCATACGCTTTTGTTACTCTTTTCATGGTAAAACTGTACCTGCAGGCATCAGGTCTCACTCCACAAGGGCCACAGCCACCTCTGCAGCTTTCTTCAGGGGGGTTCCTACCAAAGATATTTTGGAAGCTGCCACTTGGAGTTCTGTACATACCTTCTCCAAGCACTATCACCTACCATTATACTCCAAATCTAGAGCAGGCTTTGCCACTGCAGTCTTGCAGGGCATCCTGGCTCCTCCTAGTTCCACCTAGTGCCTACCACCCGTTTTTTAGCTTTGGTATTCTACCCATCTGTTATGACTGCTGCTGTATGCACGATGAACATAGTACAGTTTTGTACCTACCATAAATGTAGATGTTCGTGTGCTAATACAGCTGCAGTCCAGGTTTCCCTCCCTCCTTCCCCTCTGGGACAGGCCTAATGGCTAACTCTTCCTCATACAACCTAACTGGGGTATTCTTTTATGGTGTATTTGCTTGCAACTACTCTTTTTTGATTATACTGCATTGCATTATTACATAAATTTATGTATTGCCTTCCTTCTGGGGGCACCTGACATCTGGGGCAAGAAAAACTGAAGAAAATGTCGTCGGCTGGTTCCTTTATACCCCTGTCGCACTGACGTCAGGGAAGAAGCGACGACATCCGACGCCGGACCTAGACTTTGGAATTCAGCCGACCAAGGGACCCGCCTGACGGCAGGAAAACCCATCTGTTATGACTGCAGCTGTATTAGCACTCGAACATCTACATTTATGGTAGGTACAAAACTGTACTTTTCTCACCATTCCTTTAATTTCATTCTAAAAGGCAAAATTTAGAAAGGAATTTGTCAAAACATCCTTGTCACTTGGTGGCCAAGAGGGGTGTGATTTTCTTTCCAAGGTTTTGCATGGATGCATTCTAGATTTTGTTTTCTAAATGCTTGTATTAAATAGAAGTTATGTAAAAGATGGGACTTTTCAGTCCTTGTTGTGCTGGTTATACACACTTAATATGTCTCTCTTCTCTTTGTGTGCGTCTGTGTGTGTTTGCATATTTTGGACTTTTTCTGATGACTTGTAACGCTCTTCCATCCTTGGATGAGTAATAATTACCTGAGACTGTACACTTCTAATATGGCTGGGGATGTACATGCTGTGTCGGGGAACTTAAAATGCTCTGTATGTATCACTGCTGCAGTAGCCATAGCTTATAACTTATGTTGCATAGGATATAACAGTCTGCCAGCTTCCAAAGCTACAGCACATCTTTTGCATTCCCAAACTGTTTATCAGGTTGAGCTGAGCTGACTAAGTTAGGTTTTGGACCTCAAGCCCTTCAGAACTTTTCTGCTTCTAAAAATATCATTCCTCTGTAGGCTTTTGAGGATCAGCAGTCTGCTAAAGCTGTTCCTTTGATGGGCAGAAGTTCTCTTCAGGGAGAAACTTCCTGATTTCACTTGTGAAAAGTTGCCATGTTATATTGTCCTATCTCGCCTTCAGTCTTACAAAGATGGGTTCAGAGCTGATTCCCTGCTCCAACTTGGCCGAATACACAGCTGAAAGACTCAAACTTGGCTTGTGGCAAGTAGGTATCCCATAATGCAGTGATGTAACTCCCCAATCTCATTTGCCGATTTACGAGGTTGGATGTGCTCTTCTTGGCCGTGGCTAAGTTGTGAAAATTTTCTACATATTACCATATTAGAACCTTTAATCTTTTTCTATATTATAGTAGATGTGTTTTTTTTGCATTGTAGTTGCATAGTTAGCTTTCGAACTAGCAATATCTAAATTGTTATAGCTGTTATTCCCTTTGGTGCTGCCTCTGGCCATCATTTCGTAGGCCTTACTGTATCCCTTGTAGAGGTTGTTGTGTCTTGTCATAGAGAACTAGTAGCTCGTTTAAGTTGGAGAGCTCTTCACCTGTTTTAGTTAGAAGGCTTGTAGTTGGTGTGTTTTTTTTTCTGGGAAATAAGGCCGTTTTAGTTAGAGGCCCTATTTTCTTCCCTTGTTATCTATCTCCTCAGTGTTTTCTGTAGTTAGCTATATATTAGAAGTTTTAGTAAGTTAAATTTCTTGTTATATCGTGGTCTTTATCTTTATCATGTCTAACGACCCATAGGAGAGGGAGCATAAGCCTCCAGACTTCAAAAAATGCCAAATGTGTTCACAAAAAATGTCTATCCCTGACTGTCATGTCATGTGTGTGTATTGCCTTGGAGCTATTCATTTACAAGAGGATTGTACATTCTGTCATTCCGTCAGTGCCAGGGTTTTACAAGGAGAAACAAACTGATCCTTAAGGGCCTCTTAAAGCCAACTTTTGAGGAAGCTATGCACAGTTCTTCTTCCTCTTTTTCTTTTCCTCCTCCTAAAAAGGACAAACCTCAAAAGTGACAATCACCTGCTACATTGGCTCAGTCAGAGCCGCCAGTCAAGTTACCAAAAATTTTTAAGGCTACTACCTCCTCGGTTCCACAGTCCTCGGAGCCGTCGGAGGTTGTATTGATTGACAAGCCTGGTTCTTCAGCTCCAAAGTCTTCGGAGCCGCAAGATACCTATTCTCAGAGCCGGTCCATGGATATTTCACTGGTTTCCCCCGACACTGAGATCTCCCATTTTGCACAGATCTTGTTCTCCATCCCTATCTTCCAGGTCCACCAGTTGCTTATCTGACGATGATGTGGAGCGGGTGGTGTGCAGACTCTTGAAGTCGCTGGCGCTATCCAAATTATTTTTGGCTCAGACCCATTTGGTCGCGCAGCCTACTATACCAATTGTACCCGCTGTTGTTCCTCCTCCGAGCCAAGCTGGCCCTTCGGAGATGGAGTGCTTGGTACCACTTACTGTGGATCCGTCGATTCCAAGACCCCCCTCGGTGTTCACGGAGCCGTCTTCTGCTCCGACACTCTCGGCGCTGTCCAGAGAGTCTGGGAGCTGGGGTTCCTGGGTCAGCCCCGTGGGGCATTCTCGGCCCTGATCATCTTCGGTGCCAAGCCTGCCCCTTGGAGCGTCAGCCCAGGTTAACTCGGCTCCTACATCGCCTCTGTTCCAATCTCGCTGGTTCGGTGGCTTTCTGTCTCCTCGTGGCGGGGTCTTTGAATTGGGGGTTTTTTGGGAATAGGCTATTTGTACCCTGACGTCCTGATGTCAGTCAAATGCGCCTTGACCGACGTCAGCCTTATACTTTGATATTCGGGCCGACCGAGGACAGCGGACTACCCAAGTGTAATGACTGCAGCAATGTGGATCTTCGAACATCTACATTTATGGTAGGTACAAAACTGTACTTTCCTGATTCACACCAATTTCTATACAAAAGCCATGCGGCTGACCCAGAAACTATTTCACAGGGTCCCAAGGGAATTAAGGCCTCCACTGCTAAAAATCCATTACCTTCAGAGAGAGATTCCAGAGCTTTAGAAAGGTGGGGGAAGAAGGTATACACCTCGGCCACCTTAACCATGAGGGCATTAAACTGTCAGTTCCATATGTTAAAGTACCAACAGTTTCTGTTATCACAGTTGAAAAGCAAAATGTCACAACCAGACTTGAAGGAGTTGCAGGATTTGTTACATAGTGCAGAACAAGTGGGTAAACAGACCTTGCAATGTGGTTTTGATGCTTTAGAGGCCTAATGTAGAGCTGCTGTTAAAGGATCAGTCATACGTAGACATGCTTGGCTCAAAGAGCTAACTTTACCAGATCATGTTAAAGCTAAATTACTGGATGCACCTCTGCAAAAAGATGTATTGTTTGGTGTTAAAGCTGAGGAGGTATTAAAGAAAATGGAGGAAAAGGCAAAATCAATGCAAACAGTAAAAGATTTCCTACAGGTACAACCTCCACGTTTCAGTAGAAATTGGCCTTCCAAAAATTGGTCTCTTCCAGCCACGGACAGACCCCAAAAAGGTAGATACAGGCGCCCGAGGGGTAGAGGACAATCTCAAGGATCGTTTAGAGATAGACAATGGCAAGCACCCACACAAAGAGGTGGTGAGGATAGTTCACAGCCATTCAGAAAGCAGAACCAATGACTTTCCCCTTTGCATGCCAAGCAAGGCTCAAATGGCAGCACCTTTAGGCGGAAAACTGGCATTATTTTCAAAAAATTGGCATATTGTCACAAAAGACAAATGGATCCTGGACATTATAGACAGAGGCTACAGAGTCCACTTTCACACCCTTCCAAAAATGAGAGGCATGCCAAACCTGCCACACAATCAAAGGGCAGAGGCACAAAAACAAATTTCAAATCTCATGGACATGAAAGCTATTCAAGAGGTACCTGCACAAGAACACGGTCAAGGTTTTTATTCCAGACTATTCCTGGTACCAAGAAAGGGAAAAGATTGGAGACCTATTTTGGACCTATCTATCCTAAACACATTTTTACTCGTGCCAAAATTCAAGATGCTCACATTGCAGCAGCTTCTTCCAATGCTGGGCAAGGAGTCTTGGCTGGTAACACTGGACCTCAAGGAGGCATACCTGCATGTCCCAATCAGACAAGATTGCAGAAGATACCTCAGATTTCCTGCAGGTTCAACCCATTATCAATTCTCTGCATTGCCCTTTGGCTTATCTACTCCGCCCAGAGTATTCACGAAATGCCTGGCATCAGTAATTGCCTTCTGCAGACTTCAAGGGATACAAATATACCCATACCTGGGTGACTGCCTGATCCAAGCGGACAGCAAGCACATACTTCTGAAACACCTGGCGTATGTAATAATGTTGTTGAAATCTCTCGGATACACAGTCAACAAGAAGAAGTCAAGACTAATACCCTCTCAAACAATCATTTTCCTGGGTGCCAGCTTGGATACAAACACCCAGATGGCCTAACTTACGCCAGAGAAACAAGGGCAACTAACTCAATACTTCAGAAAACTGGCAACTTTCACCAGGCTGACTGCAAGGAAAATCCTGCAGGCTCTGGGATTCATGGCATCTTGCATCCTACTAATCCCATGTGCAAAGCTGCATATGAGGAAACTTTAATGGTACCTAAAAAACCTATGGTCTCAACACAGCCACAGTTTGGAAACAATCATACCACTGATTCCATGTCCTCAAAAGGAATTTCTGTGGTGGGCTCAAGCATGCCAAAGAAACACAGGTCTACCATTCTGCAAGCCTCAAGCAAATCAAGTCATCACAACAGATGCCTCGGATTACGCCTGGGGGGTGCACATGACAGATCGGTGCATTCAGGGCAAATGGTCATAAAAAGAAAAGCACCTACACATCAATCAAAAGGAAATGCTAGCAGTAATAAATGCTATTACAGCTTTCAAAGACCTGCTGCATCCAGGCCAGCTATTGATAAGGACAGACGACACCACAGTAATGTGGTACATAAACAAACAGGGAGGAATCCATTCATACCCCCTATGCAGGCTAGCCATGTCTCTTTAGAACATGGCTCTGGAATTGCAAATCGAGCTTCAAGCACAGTTCCTGCTAGGCAAGGAAAACACGCTGGTAGACAACCTAAGCAGAAATATGACAGATCCACACGAATGGAAGTTGCATCCTCAAGTTTTTTCAAAGATAATTCAAGCATGGGGAAGGCCAGACATAGATCTCTTTGCCTCCCACAGAAATCACCAATTGGCAAAATTCTGCTCAAGGACCTTTCATCCACAGGCCTGGAAAGTGGACGCACTCTCTTTCAGTTGGACAACATTGACAGTTTATGCCTTTCCACCTCTTCCTCTGCTGCCCAAAGTTCTATTAAAAACCAGAGCAGACAGACCAAAGATGATTCTCATTGCTCCAGACTGGCCAAGACAACACTGGTACCCACTCCTGAGGAGCCTGACGCATTCCCCACCATGGATCCTGCCTCTAATGCCTCTTCTACTGACTCAGCACAACTTCAAAACTCTTCACAGTCAGCTTGAAACACTCAACCTAGCCGCATGGAAGATTCCTTAACATCACAACAGACCCTACTCTCCAAGGAGGTGCAGGATGT
Organism: Protopterus annectens; assembly: GCF_019279795.1. NCBI lineage: Eukaryota > Metazoa > Chordata > Ceratodontiformes > Protopteridae > Protopterus > Protopterus annectens. The sequence continues at coordinate 69,587,275 of NC_056728.1, forward strand.
CATTTTGGAGGCCAGAAGACCTTCTACTAGAAAAGCCTACTCCGCAAAATGGAAACGGTTTTGTGCTTGGAATGAGAAAAAGGGCCAGAACCCTGGAATACTGAATTTACCTCAAATATTACAGTACCTAGCTGAGATGCTAAGCAGAGGACTTTCATTCTCCTCCATCAAAATGCATGCCTCAGCCATTTCTGCAGAATACAACACTGATCCTCCTTTATTCTCTCGCCCACTCTTAAGGCAGTTCCTCAGAGGGGCTAAGAATATAAAACCCCCAAGGAAGCAACCAGTACCTGCTTGGGACCTCAATTTCATTCTAGAAAAACTTACTTTGCCTCCCTTTGAGCCAGCTGCCTCCACAGAACTGCAATATTTGTCCTGGAAAACAACTTTCCTGCTGGCTATCACCTCAGCTCGCAGGGTTTCGGAACTACAAGCCCTCATGGCTGTGCAGCCTTTCATCATTTTCCATCAGGACAGAGTATACTTGCGAACCAACCCTTCCTTTATGCAAAAGGTAGTATCCAGGGTAGCCTTGAATCAGGCTATCCACTTACCTACCTTTTACCCCAATCCTCAAAACAAAGGGGAGAGACTACTACATTCCTTGGACATTCATAGGCAGCTACGTTATTATTTGGACAGAACAAAGCCTTTCAGAAAATCAGAGCAACTCTTTGTGTTCTATGCTACAGGAGCTCAAGGGAAGCCTATTTCCAAACGGACAGTCTCAAAATGGATAGCCCACTGCATACGCTTTTGTTACTCTTTTCATGGTAAAACTGTACCTGCAGGCATCAGGTCTCACTCCACAAGGGCCACAGCCACCTCTGCAGCTTTCCTCAGGGGGGTTCCTACCAAAGATATTTTGGAAGCTGCCACTTGGAGTTCTGTACATACCTTCTCCAAGCACTATCACCTACCATTATACTCCAAATCTAGAGCAGGCTTTGCCACTGCAGTCTTGCAGGGCATCCTGGCTCCTCCTAGTTCCACCTAGTGCCTACCACCCGTTTTTTAGCTTTGGTATTCTACCCATCTGTTATGACTGCAGCTGTATGCACAATGAACATAGTACAGTTTTGTACCTACCATAAATGTAGATGTTCGTGTGCTAATACAGCTGCAGTCCAGGTTTCCCTCCCTCCTTCCCCTCTGGGACAGGCCTAATGGCTAACTCTTCCTCATACAACCTAACTGGGGTATTCTTTTATGGTGTATTTGCTTGCAACTACTCTTTTTTGATTATACTGCATTGCATTATTACATAAATTTATGTATTGCCTTCCTTCTGGGGGCACCTGACATCTGGGGCAAGAAAAACTGAAGAAAATGTCGTCGGCTGGTTCCTTTATACCCCTGTCGCACTGACGTCAGGGAAGAAGCGACGACATCCGACGCCGGACCTAGACTTTGGAATTCGGCCGACCAAGGACCCGCCTGACGGCAGGAAAACCCATCTGTTATGACTGCAGCTGTATTAGCACTCGAACATCTACATTTATGGTAGGTACAAAACTGTACTTTTCTCACCATTCCTTTAATTTCATTCTAAAAGGCAAAATTTAGAAAGGAATTTGTCAAAACATCCTTGTCACTTGGTGGCCAAGAGGGGTGTGATTTTCTTTCCAAGGTTTTGCATGGATGCATTCTAGATTTTGTTTTCTAAATGCTTGTATTAAATAGAAGTTATGTAAAGATGGGACTTTTCAGTCCTTGTTATGCTGGTTATACACACTTAATATGTCTCTCTTCTCTTTGTGTGCCTGTGTGTGTTTGCATATTTTGGACTTTTTCTGATGACTTGTAACGCTCTTCCATCCTTGGATGAGTAATAATTACCTGTGACTGTACACTTCTAATATGGCTGGGGATGTACATGCTGTGTCGGGGAACTTAAAATGCTCTGTATGTATCACTGCTGCAGTAGCCATAGCTTATAACTTATGTTGCATAGGATATAACAGTCTGCCAGCTTCCAAAGCTGCAGCACATCTTTTGCATTCCCAAACTGTTTATCAGGTTGAGCTGAGCTGACTAAGTTAGGTTTTGGACCTCAAGCCCTTCAGAACTTTTCTGCTTCTAAAAATATCATTCCTCTGTAGGCTTTTGAGGATCAGCAGTCTGCTAAAGCTGTTCCTTTGATGGGCAGATAAGTTCTCTTCAGGGAGAAACTTCCTGATTTCACTTGTGAAAAGTTACCATGTTATATTGTCCTATCTCGCCTTCAGTCTTACAAAGATGGGTTCAGAGCTGATTCCCTGCTCCAACTTGGCCGAATACACAGCTGAAAGACTCAAACTTGGCTTGTGGCAAGTAGGTATCCCATAATGCAGTGATGTAACTCCCCAATCTCATTTGCCGATTTACGAGGTTGGATGTGCTCTTCTTGGCCGTGGCTAAGTTGTGAAAATTTTCTACATATTACCATATTAGAACTTTTAATCTTTTTCTATATTATAGTAGATGTGTTTTTCTTGCATTGTAGTTGCATAGTTAGCTTTCGAACTAGCAATATCTAAATTGTTATAGCTGTTATTCCCTTTGGTGCTGCCTCTGGCCATTATTTCGTAGGCCTTACTGTATCCCTTGTAGTGGTTGTTGTGTCTTGTCATAGAGAACTAGTAGCTCGTTTAAGTTGGAGAGCTCTTCACCTGTTTTAGTTAGAAGGCTTGTAGTTGGTGTGTTTTTTTTCTGGGAAATAAGGCCATTTTAGTTAGAGGCCCTATTTTCTTCCCTTGTTATCTATCTCCTCAGTGTTTTCTGTAGTTAGCTATATATTAGTAGTTTTAGTAAGTTAAATTTCTTGTTATATTGTGGTCTTTATCTTTATCATGTCTAACGACCCATAGGAGAGGGAGCATAAGCCTCCAGACTTCAAAAAATGCCAAATGTGTTCACAAAAAATGTCTATCCCTGACTGTCATGTCATGTGTGTGTATTGCCTTGGAGCTATTCATTTACAAGAGGATTGTACATTCTGTCATTCCGTCAGTGCCAGGGTTTTACAAGAAAGGAGAAACAAACTGATCCTTAAGGGGCTCTTAAAGCCAACTTTTGAGGAAGCTATGCACAGTTCTTCTTCCTCTTTTTCTTTTCCTCCTCCTAAAAAGGACAAACCTCAAAAGTGACAATCACCTGCTACATTGGCTCAGTCAGAGCCGCCAGTCAAGTTACCAAAAATTTTTAAGGCTACTACCTCCTCGGTTCCACAGTCCTCGGAGCCGTCGGAGGTTGTATTGATTGACAAGCCTGGTTCTTCAGCTCCAAAGTCTTCGGAGCCGCAAGATACCTATTCTCAGAGCCGGTCCATGGATATTTCACTGGTTTCCCCCGACACTGAGATCTCCCATTTTGCACAGATCTTGTTCTCCATCCCTATCCTCCAGGTCCACCAGTTGCTTATCTGACGATGATGTGGAGCGGGTGGTGTGCAGACTCTTGAAGTCATTGGCGCTATCCAAATTATTTTTGGCTCAGACCCATTTGGTCGCGCAGCCTACTATACCAATTGTACCCGCTGTTGTTCCTCCTCCGAGCCAAGCTGGCCCTTCGGAGATGGAGTGCTTGGTACCACTTACTGTGGATCCGTCGATTCCAAGACCCCCTCGGTGTTCACGGAGCCGTCTTCTGCTCCGACACTCTCGGCGCTGTCCAGAGAGTCTGGGAGCTGGGGTTCCTGGGTCAGCCCCGTGGGGCATTCTCGGCCCCGATCATCTTCGGTGCCAAGCCTGCCCCTTGGAGCGTCGGCCCGGGTTAACTCGGCTCCTACATCGGCCTCTGTTCCAATCTCGCTGGTTCTGGTGGCTTTCTCTGTCTCCTCGTAGCCGAGGGAGTCTTCAGAGCTGGTGGGATCCGCCTTTGAGCTGATGAGTGTGCTGTCTGCCCATACAGCTCCACATAAGGATACCAGCACTCATCCCCCTTAGGCACCGGCTACTGTCTCGGCACCACCCATTCCACAAGGCAGCAGAGTCTCAGGATCCCCCATTGGGAGAACCCCTGTCCTCCGAGGCCTCCCCAGAATACCCTTCTGCAGAGCCACCTCGGAAGAGAACTTGCAAGAGGAAGCAAGTAGACTCTCCAGATGAGTCCGTCACTTCAGACACTGACTTCGAGGAGTCGGAAGGGTCCCCACAGTCGTCCTTTGATATCTCATTTAAAGACATTCTAGAGATCCTGAAGCAGAGAGGCGGCTGGCAGGCCACCACCCCTTCTAATGAGGAGTCGGTGTACATGAAGGTTTATGGGTCTCGACCTTCAGCCTCCTGGGTGTCTCCGCCTTTCGATGAGCTAATGGACCTGGTCAGTCCAAAGGCATGGGGAGTCACCTTACACAATGGAACCAGTCCCTTTGAGGCCAAACAAATTCTTATCAGCTCTTTCGGTAAAGGATTTCCTCACTAAGGTGGTACCTGTAGATGCTATGGTGGTGGCAGCAGCCACCAAGAAGGAACTTTCAGAGACATCCTCATCTGTTCACCTCCGAATAAAGACTTTCGAACGGTGGACAGATATGGGAAGCGTGTCTTTTCATCAGTGACCTTTGCTCTTCGATCGCTGAACTACCTCCCTCATTTCACAAGGCTACAGAGAGATCTGAAAGAACTATTAGATACTTTACAAGGTACATTGGCTGCGGGGGTGAATGAGAAGATCTCCTCTTAGCTATCCACCTTAAATTCCATCGTCAACTGTCCATGAGGCTGATATCCTATGCAACTGATGGAGCGAGCAGGACAGGTCAGCGGCTTCCAGAGTTTCCCTTACGAGACACTCCTGGATGCGCTTGTCCAATTTTGCAGAGCCCTTTGTCTACTTTTACTAATGCCTTTTTTGATGGTTCCTCACTCTTTGAACCCAAAGTAAAAGACACTCACCCGATGCAAGCAGGAAGGAAAAACTCTGCAGTTTTAGTACGTTTCTTCGTACCTTCTAGACCTTATCCTAAAGGTCAGAAGAGTGGGAAAATGTGGTTCAAAAGATCCCAGAGAGTTTTCCAGGATGCACGGGGTGATTCCTTCCCCAGGGATAGAGGGGGAGGCAACAACGGTAGATGCCACCCTAGAGGCAGAGGGGGCCCACAGAATCAGGGTGACTGTGATTCCTTTCGTGGACGCCCTTATCAGCGCTCCTGAAAGGAGGCCCGACTGCTCTCCTCTGGAGGCAGTCAAGGCACGTTTATCTATGTACCCAGAAGCATGGCAAACTATCACAGGAGACAAGTGGGTACTAAGAATAATATCCAGAGGATATTCCATTCCCTTTTCCAATCCTGTTCCGCTGACCAGAACAATCCCAGATGTTCCACCCAATCTTAGGAAGCAAGCAACTATAGAGATTCAAAAGTTGCTGCACAAAAGAGTCGTCCAAGAAGTCCCCGCAGACCAAATAGGATTCGGAACTTACTCGAGATTCTTTTTGGTGCCAAATAGAACAGTGGACTGGAGACCCATATTAGACATAAGCAAATTAAACAAATCTGTCAAGAAGTCAAATTTCCGAATGCTGACACTGAAGTCTATACTTAACTTTTTAGGGAAAGACGATTGGATGTGCTCGATAGACCTTCAAGATGCTTACTACCACATAAAAATGGACAAGGCATCGAGAAGGTACTTGTGCTTCTGGCGGGGAGCCAGCCATTATCAGTTCCGAGCTCTGCCCTTTGGTCTCACTACAGCCCCCAGAGTGTTCACCAAATGCAAGGCAGTAGTCACGGCTCACCTGAGGCATCTAGGATTCAGAGTGTTTCCCTATCTAGACCACTGACTCCTATCTGCTACCACCAAGCATCTACTCCCAACAAACCAGGGATCTGCCTTTGGACGTTTGCTCAGTTACATTCGACTTTCAAAAATCTGCCTTGTTGCCCTGTCCACATATTACATTTATAGGCGCAGATCTCGACACCGCTTCTATGGTAGCATGTCTTCCGACAGACAGAGTTGCAGCACTCAGACAGAAGATACTTTATTTTCTTCCCAAAACCAAGGTGAAAGCAAAGATGTCTATAAGATTATTAGGACCAATGGCTTCCACAGTAACACCGGTTCCTCTTGCCAGAATGCAAGAGGATCCTTCAATGGCTATTGTTCTCCCAATGGTCACTTCAAGAGTTTCCTATGTCTCACCCAGTCAGGATAATGGATTCATGCAAAAATGACTTAAGATGGTGGATACACTCCAGCCATATGATCATAGGGAGACCCTTTGTTCCACAACAACCCATAGCTGCTCTGACCATGGACGCTTCCCAGAGTGGGGGGGGGGGTATTATCTGGGGAGAACAGTCCAAGGTATATGGCAAGAACACGAGGCTCACTTGCATATAAATGTCCTAGAGATGAGAGCAGTGCTTCTTGCATTGCAAGCACTTCACGACTCTCTCCCTCTAGGGACAATTGCAATACAGTCGGACAACATGTTTGTGGTTTGGTACATAAACAAGCAAGGGGGAACCAGATCTTACCCTCTTTGTCGTGAGGCCCTAAGAGTTTGGCAATGGGCAGTTTCTTCCCAGCACTTTCTAATAGCAATGCACATTCTGGGGAAATCTAACATGATTGCAGACAAGCTGAGCAGGGCAATTTTAATGCCTCACCAGTTGTCTCTCAATCATAACGTAGAGGAAAGGATTTTCCAAACATGGGGTCTGCCTTGCTGCGATCTTTTTTGCCACACCCATGAGTGCAAAGTGCAGCAACTACTTTACCCTAATCCCCCCTCCGGGGGAGACACCGAGAGACACACTTGCTCACGATTGGCCCTCTGGACTTCTGTATGCCTTTCCTCCATTTCCTCTCATACTCAGAATCATTCAGGAAGCAGGATGATTTTCATTGCTCCTTACTGGCCTCATCTAGTTTGATTCCCCTTCCTTTTTCCTCATCTTCAGGAGAAGCCTTGGACTCTGGACCCATTTCCAGACCTGCTGACACATATGTCAGGTGCGTTTCATCCTTCTCTCCACAACCTAAAATTGACAGCTTGGCTACTACACTTCCCAATCTAATCAGGCTTCAGAATATCTTGATGTCCTCTTGTAAAGCTTCCACCAGAAAACTGTATTCTAGCAAATGGAAAAGGTTTTCCCTCTGGGCTCAAAACAAGAACATTGACCCCTTTTCTGGGCCCATTCACTCTATTTTGGAATTTTTGGCAGAACTCTTCCAACAGGGTTCATCTGCAGCAACCATCATAGGTATAACTCGCTGCAATCTCAAATTTCCACATTGGTGGTCCTACCTTGAACTTAATGTTACATAGATTGTGTAGAGCCTTCTTGAAAGGTGCCTCCTTATTAAGACCTCCCTTTAAGGAACTCCTTTCTCCCTGGGATTTAAATTTTGTTCGGTCTCACCTGACATTACCACCTTTTGAACCCTCCTCATCTTCAGACCTCAAGTTCCTTTCTTGGAAGACCATTTTTCTGGTAGGTATAACATCTGCTAGAGGAGTGTCAGAGTTGCAAGCCCTATATATCAAACTGCCATATTTGATATTTCATAAGGATAGGGTTTCCTTGTGAAACTAATCCATCCTTTTTACCTAAAGTCTCTTCTTCAACTAACATAAATCAATCTGTTGAGCTTGCAGTGTTTTCTCCTAATCACAGCAACAAGGCAGAATACAAATTACATCAAGTGGGCTTGCACAGACAACTCAGATTCTATTTGCATAGGACAAAAGATTTTAGAAAATCTGACCAGTTGTTTGTATCCTTCTCAGATGCAAAAAACGGTAGCTCAATTTCAAAAACTACTCTTTCCAACTGGCTCTTAAACTGCATTACATTCATCTATACCTCAAATAACAGAGATTTACCATTTTAGGTGAAAGCTCATTCCACTAGAGCACTGGCTACATCTTCTGCCTCTCAGGCCAGAATTCCTATGGGTAATATTTGTGCAGCAGTTACCTGGGCCACTCCTCATACATTTATCAAGCATTACAAAGTAGATTTGGCCTCCAGGGGCAGGGCCTCCTTTGGTTCCACAGTGCTTAAAGGTGTACTCTCATGAGCCACCAAGGGAAAAGTTGCTATGGACGCTGTCCCATCATTGTAAGAATGAAGGTGAGATAGGACAACATAACATAAAGAAGTTAGGTAATCACCATAACGTTCCATGTTTGTTTTCCATCTTGCCGTTCATTCTTACGAACCCTCCCTTCTTCCCCCTCCAAAGACTCTTTGAGGACCTGGTGGATGTTTTACTACCTTTAGGAGTTCCTTGCTTCAGTTTGTTTCTCCTTCCATTGGGGATAGCATATATTTGTGTGTGTGTGTGTATGTATGTATGTATGTATGTATGTATGTATACTCGGCCAAAACTTTTCTAGCTCTAAGTCTTTCTGTTGGCTGGGCTAAGATGGTATCCCATGCTGCACTGCTGTAATCCCCAGATCTCGTTTGCCGCTCATGTAGCTCGGACATAGTCTCGCTCTTGGCAGTGGCTAAGTACCCTTTTTCTTCATTGTAGAGAATTGGTTTAAAACAAAAAGCTATTTTAATAGCTATTGTGTGTTCTGGTCTTGTATGGTAAAAAAGTTTTGTGTTTGATCAATTTTTACTGTGGTATCCCCTAGCTGTTTCCAAAGGGCTAGGCCTGTTTCAGTTAGAGGACCTAGTCTGTCCCTTGCTTCCTTGTGTTGTATCTCTTTACAGGTCTAAAACTGTTTAAATTAGAGGTTTTAGTCTTCCCCTCCTGTGTTGTGCAAAAGGATAATTTTAGTTAGAGATCTTGATGTTTTTTGTTCGTGGTAGTGTTTTTCCCTGCTTTGTGACTGTTTTACCGTTAGTACTGTTGTCAGTTATTGTTGTCTTTGGTGCTTTGTGGTAGCTAACTATGTCCAAAGATTCTAAGGAGCATAAGCCCTTGGGCTTCAAGAAATGCTCTAGGTGTAACTATAAAATGTCCATTACAGATGGACATTCTGTCTATGTGTATTGTCTGGGAGCAATCCATTTCCAGGAGTCGTGCAGTTTCTGTCATGCATTTAGTCCAAGAGTTCTTCAGGAAAGGAAGAATAAGTTGATTTTGAAGGGACTTCTGAAATCCCCCTTCGAGGAGGGTCTGGAATCTGCTTCCAGCTACAAGACAAAATCTTTGAAATCAAAAAAGAGATCTCTGGTTCCATCAGTCTCCTTGGAGCCACCGGAGAAAATAGCAAAGTCTGCTTCGACATCCTCGGCTCCATTGTCCTCAGGGCCGCAGGAAGTGTCTGCGGTTATGGAACCAGCATCGGCTCAAATAATTTTGGAACCTATTCATAGCCGATCACCTAGCATTAGGCCAGCATCACCTCCTCGCAGGTCCCCCTTCGGAGAGGAGGTCTCACTCTCCCTCCATATCCTCTAAATCCTCCAGGACATCAGATGTGGACGTCGATAGAGTGGTGCAGAGACTCCTTCAATCACCGGTTTTGGCTAAATTGTTCTCTGCTCTGACCCAGTCGGCTCCGGAGCCCATCCTTCAACCTACTTCGATACTTCCTCCTCCGAGCGTATCTCTGCTTTCGGAGCCAGAGTTCTCGGCTCCGTGTGAGGTCCCTAGGTCGGTTCCGACAGCCCCTCCTGGCTCATCGGGGCCGACGTCAGCTCAGACCCCGTTGGTGCCGTCCATGGGATTCAGGACTCAGGATTCTTCGGTCGGACCCAAGGGAGAGGCTTCGGGGCACCTATTATTTCCTAGTCTCCCTCTCGGTGCTTTGGCGCGGGAAAGTCTGACTCCTGTCGTTGTTTTGGAGGCTGGTCGCTCCTCTGACTCAGGGGGACTGGCCTTCGAAGCCATGTGGAGTGCGCTGGCCAGGTCGTCAGCGGCATCATGTGGGTTGGTCACTCTGTCCCCTACTACACCGGTGCAGGTCTCTGATCGCCATATCGTTAGACAGCAGAGACCCAAGGCCTCAGGGTACCCCCATGAGTGGCCTCCACATTTCTGAAGGCCTCTCAGAGTCCTTGCCTGAGGAGCCACACAGAAAGAAGACGTGCAAGAGGATGCACATAGATTCCCAGGACGAGTCTCTCACATCAGACACCGACCTTGATGAATCGGAGGGGTCCCCCAAGTCATCCTCTGAGGATGTTTCTTTCTCTGACATCCTAAAAATTTTGAAACAAAGAGGTGACTGGCCATCCAAAGCCCCCTCCGAGGAGGAGTTGGTCTTCCTGAAGGCCTTTGGTGCTCAGCTCTCCGCCTCCTGGGTATCTCCACCCTTCGACAAGCTTCTGGATTTGGACTGTTGAAGGGTGTGGGAGACCCCTGACTCTGTGGAACCAGTCCCCAGGAGACCCAATAAATTTTTGTCTGCTCCTCCTGGTAAGGAATTTCTGTCCAAGGGAGTCCCTGTGGATGCCATGGTGGTGGCAGTGGCCACTCATAAGGAATTAGCCGAGACTTCTTCCTCCATCCATCCTCCTAACAAGGAATCTAGGACTATGGACCGGTATGGGATGCATACCCTTTCTTCAGCGACCTTTACCTTATGGTCACTGAATTATTTATCTCACTTTACACAGCTCCAGAGGGATCTCCTCAAGGAGCTTGGAGATACTCTCACGGGTAATGGTTCTGAGGCGGTGACCCAGACGGTTAACGCTCAGATGTCTACCCTCAATTCCATCGTTAACTCCTCCATGAGGCTGATCTCATATGCAGCCGATGGAGCAAGTAGGGCAGCAAGTTCAGGAGTTGCTCTTGGGAGACAGGCCTGGATGCGCCTTTGTCATTTCGTGGAGGCCTTCAAGTCTTCATTCACTGACGCCCCTTTTGATGGTTCCTCTTTGTTCAGAACCAAGGTGAAAGACACCCTTGCCAGGTGTGAGCAGGAGGGGAAAAACTCTGTCTGCTGTAGGAGTCCGTTTTTCCCTTCCCTCTTGGCCTTAGTTCAAGGCCCAGAAGGTTGGCAAGATGTGGTTCAAGAAATCAGAGGTTTTTTCCCAGTGCACAAGGTGAGCCCCCCTCCAGAGGCAGAGGAGGGGGTGGTTATTCAGGGAGATGCTGCCCTAGAGGCAGAGGAAGCCTCTGCAACTCGGGAGACCGCGATTCCTTTCATGGTTCTCCCTACCGCTGCTCCTGATGGGAGGCCCGACTGTGTTTCCGGAGCCAGTCGGGGGTTGAATCTCGTTATATCCGTTGGCCTGGCAGGACATCACCCAGGACCAATGGGTTCTACGAATAATTTCCGGAGGATATGTCATCCCATTCTCATCAGATCCCCCTCCAATCAAGAAAATCCCAGATGTTCCACCCAGTCAAAGGGATTATGCAGCTTCAGAAGTTTCAAAGCTGCTAGAAAAAGGAGCCATCCAACATGTCCCCTCAGACCAGATCGGATTAGGGACCTAATCAAGATTCTTTTTGGTGCCGAAAAGGACAAGGGGACCAGAGACCCATATTAGATCTCCGCCAATTGAACACCCATATGCAAAAGTCCAAGTTCCGAATGGTCACATTGCAGTCTATTCTCCCATTGTTGGGAAAAGAAGTGTGATGTGCTCAATCAACGTCAAGGATGCTTACTACCACATCAAGCTGAACAGGGCATCCAGAAGTCACCTATGCTTCCGGCTGGGAGTCAGTCATTTCCAGTTTCGAGCCCTGCCCTTTGGTCTCACCACAGCCCCCAGGGTGTTTACCAAATGCATGGCAGTGGTGACTGCTCACTTGAGACGTCAGGGATTCCAGGTTTTTCCATATCTGGACGACTGGCTCCTTACTGCCACCACTAGGCATCTACTGATTCAGACCAGGGGCACTACTGTACACCTATGTCAACAGCTGGGAATCACATTGAACTGGGAAAACTCTGCCTTGTTGCCCTCACAGCGTGTCACCTTTATAGGCGCAGAACTAGACACCATCCTCATGCGGGCGTTTCTACCACAGGAAAGAATCAGAGTCCTACAACAGCAAGTTCATGCCCTGTTCCCCCTGAGAAGAGCAAAGGCAAGATGGGTTCTCCAACTATTGGGGGCAATGGCTGCGACAATTATGTTGGTCCCTCTAGCAAGGTTACATATGAGACTCCTTCAGTGGCTTCTTTTTGCCTAGTGGTCTCTAACGTCTTCCACTTTCTTACCCTATTCTACTCACGGATAGGTGCAAACAGGATCTCAGTTGGTGGCTTCGCACCGACAACCTGAATGCAGGAAAGCCTGTCATACCTACGCCTCCGATTGCCACAGTGACCACGGATGCCTCCCAGATGGGGTGGGGGGCCTTATCTAGGCAGGACAGTCCAAGGCACATGGCAAGAGCATGAGATGCATCTGCATATCAATGTCCTGGAGATGAGAGCTGTGCTACTAGCGTTGCAAGCATTTCAGAGTTTTCTTCCTCTCGGGACTATTGCAATCTACTCAGACAATATGTCAGTGGTGTGGTATCTGAACAAGCAGGGAGGAACCAGGTCCTATCCACTCTGCAGAGAGGCTATGCGAGTGTGGCAGTGGGCAGTGTCTTCCCAACGTTTTCTGGTGGCAACGCACATTCCGGGGAAGTCCAGTGTGATCACAGACAGGCTAAGTAGAGCTATTCTGATGCCTAACGAGTGGTCCCTGAACTGTTAAGTTGTGGAACAGATCTTTCGCAGGTGGGGTCAGCCTTGCTGCGACCTTTTTGCCAACCCCCTCAATGCCAAATGTAGCAGCTACTTCACGTTGATCCCCCCTCAGGGGGAGTCACCCAGGGACGCTCTAGTCCACGATTGGCCCTCCGGTCTACTATATACTTTCCATCCAGTTCCCTTGCTGTCAAAGGTTATTCAGAAAGAGCAAGCCTTGGTAAGCAGAACGATTCTGATTGCTCCATACTGGCCTCGTCAAATTTGTTTCCTCTTTCTCCATCCCTATCTCATGGACGCTCCTTGGATTCTGGACCCACAGCCAGACTTACTGACGCACATGTCAGGGCAGCTCCATCCCTCTCTTCGGACCCGCCAGTTGACAGCCTGGCTACTCCACGTCCGTCATTAGTTAGGCTTCATCATTTTTCACCGGAGGTGGTTCATATTTTATCTTCCTCTCATAAGCCCTCCACCAGGAAGATTTACTATAGCAAATGGAAGAGGTTTTCAGTCTGGGCTCATACCCAAAAGATTGATCCGTACATGGCTCCAATTTTGTCTGTATTGGAGTTCTTGTCTATGCTCTTTAACCAGGGTTCAGCGGCCGCAACCATTAAAGTCCAATTGGCGGTGATTTCTACCTTTTATGCCACTAACGAGCCTAGTCTGATGGCTCATAGACTCTGTAAGGCTTTTCTGAAGGGCACTCTGTTACTTCGTCCTCCTGTATCGGAACCTGTCATGCCTTGAGATTTAAACTTTGTTCTACAGGCTCTTACTTCATCCCCCTTTGAGCCTGCAGCCATTTGTGATTTAAAATTCTTAACTTGGAAGAATATCCTTTTAGTAGCCATCACGTCAGCCAGATGAGTTTCAGAGCTCCAAGCCTTATCAATCAAAACCCCTTATTTGATTTTTCATAAGGACAAGATTTCTCTCTGACCCAACCCTTCCTTTCTTCCCAAAGTGGCATCAATCAGTAACCTTAATCAATCTATTGAGTTGCCAGTGTTTTTTTCCCAGTTCTCAAACAAGGCAGAATTTAAATTTCATCAATTGGATGTACACAGACAATTACGTTTTTATCTGCACAGAACCAAAGACCTCAGAAAATCTGATCATTTATTTGTTTCTTTTTCGGAAAACAGAATTGGATCTCCTGTCTCCAAAGTCACGCTGTCCAGGTGGATCTCCAGTTGCATTTCTTTTATTTATTCCTCGGGGGGTAAAGATTTACCATTTCCGGTAAAGGCTCACTCTACTCTGTCTGTGTCTACATCTACAGCATATCAGGCCAGATTGCCTATGGATGATATTTGTGCTGCGGCTACTTGGGCATCTCCTCACACCTTTGTTACTCATTACAAGTTTGATGTGGTATCTAAGGGCAGGTCTTCCTTTGGTTCCACAGTACTCAGGAGTATTTTCCACTGAGCCTTCCAGGATTTAGGTGCTAGGGACGCTGTCCCACTGGTAAGAATGTAGGCGAGATTGGACTGCATAACATCAAGAAGTTATGTACTCACCATAACGTTCGATGTATGTAGTCCATCTCGCCTCACATTCTTACTTACTCCCCCTCCTTCCCCCTTCTTGGAGGATTTGGAGGTTAGGTCTGGTTTCAGAGCTCCCTTCATTCTTGGTTTGTTCTTCCTTTCCTTGAGTGTTGTTATGCGTGGAGAATGAGCACTGGTGTTCGCAGCAAACTAGATCTGAGGATATAGAGCAGTGCAGCATGGGATACCATCTTAGCCCAGCCAATAGAAAGACTTTGAGCTAGAAAAGTTTTGGCCGAGTCAGAGCTGACATTCTGCTCCGAACCCATGGGTAAGAATGTGAGGCGAGATGGACTACATGCATCGAACGTTATGGTGAGTACATAACTTCTAGTTATTTACTATTCATTTAGTAGTAGCAGCAAACAAGATCTGGGAGAGTTAACACCACTGCATTATGGGATACCTACTTGCTACGAGCTAAGTTTGAGTCTTTCAGCTGTGTATTTGGCCGAGTTGGAGCCAGGAATCGGCTCCGAACCCATCATTGTAAGAATGAAAGGTGAAATGGACAACAAACATGGAGCGTTATGGTGAGTGCATAACTTATTTTTTTTCTGAAAAACAACTACTTTTAAATTAGAAAAAAGTGTTTTTGTGACTCTCTTTACTTTTATGTATGTGAGTATTCTGTGTCACCTAGTGGTAAAAAGTTTTTAAAAGGTAAAACTATTCTAGATAGAAAATAATTAAACATTTTCTCCAGTCGCAAAAACTAAAATAATGCTTTTTACTTTTTTTTTCTATGTGAATAAAATAACTTTTTTGTTACTTTTCTGTTTTATTGAGTATTGCTGCTAAGCTTTCATGGGAAATCACTATTTTTGGCTTGACCTTGGAACAAAGTACTGGTCAGACCTCCTCCTAGCTGCCAGTTGAAAAAGATTAAGCAGCCTTTGTTTCCATATCAAGCTGCTAATTTTCCTCGGCCACAGATGAGTGAGACTGCTGAGACCAAAGCTGCTTCTTCAAAACACTTGATCCCACTGATTTAGTCCATACAGCCTCCATGCAGTGGGGTCAGCCACATTCTCTGAGGGTCGTTGAGTCCTGTCCAGTGTGCAAGAGAGCACTCATCAGTCATAGGAGAAGGGGCAAAGGATGTGCACCTACTTAGCCAGATGATGTGCCCATTCCTGGGGAAGCTGTTGCTGGCATTGTAGGTTTATAGGTTGGTACTAGGCTGTTGGCCCTAGGGCCTGTACAAGCCTAGCCATAGCAATTCCCTGACTATTTCTTCCCACAATATTTACTTCCCTGGACCCCTGTCTAGCAGGGCGACTAACGTGATCCCCAGGGTGAATTTCCTGTCTCCCATCCAATCGTCAAAGTTCCATTTGAAGAGGGCTGAAGAGGCACGCTGCTTGACATGTATGGGCAGTCTATTCCAGAGTCTGGGTCAGGAACCTATCCCTCCAGCATGTTTTGTTCATTGTGATGGCAAGGTTTAGATCCCTGAAGTGTGTGGCTTTGAGGGATTGGCATGTCCAACAGCTCTGGGTTTGACATGGACTTGTATGTTAAGCAGAGATAACCTCGGAATAGACGATATGCAAGAGAGTATAGCTGGAGTTTTTTTTAGACTGTCAGCATAGGGCATCTGCTTTGGGCCTATGATTCTTTTAGTGAGGTATTTTTGCGGCCTTTCCAGTTGTTGGAGATGTCTTGAGAGGTACATACCAAATGGGGCTTTGTATTCTATAATGGGTCTAATGAGGGATGAGTACAGTGGGACAATGACGTCCTTTATTCTGGATGAAAAGCCCTTGGTGATGAGGTGTGCCACATAGAAGGATTTCCTGACTGTTGTGGCAATGTGATTATTGAAGGTGAGACCACTGCCCATCTCTGTCCCTAAGTCTCTTATCACACTTTCAGTGTTTATTGTACTGCCACCTATGTGGTAATTCACGGGTAAATGTTTTTTTTCAAAGGGGATAACTATACATTTCATGGCATTGAGCTTGATCCCATGGCTGTGGCACCAAGCACCTGTTTCTGTAAGGTCCTTTTGTAGAATATCCACATCATTTGGGGATTCAATAATGGCTCCAGTTTGCAGTCATCTGCAAACTTTGTTAGCCAGAGTCCCTTGGTGTTGGCCCTTCCTTCAGAGAAGTAGATGCCAAACAAGAGTGGTCCCAGGACTGAACCCTGAGGTACTACACTTGTCATTTGTCTGGAGCTGGATTTGGAGTCTGCTACTTTTACAATGTTGGCTCTGTCAGTAAGCCAGTTGGCAACCCATCAAGTGATGTAGGGATTAATGCCCAGCTTAGTAAGCTTATCTATGATTCCAGAGTGGGGGATGGTGTCAAAGGCCTTGGCGAGGTCTAGATAGGCTGTGTGGGACCGCCTTACCCTCGTCCACAGCTCTGGAGACTGATTTGAAGAAGTCAGTCAGGTTCAGGAGACAAGATCGGCCCATCGCGAACACAACATTAAATCTGTGTTCCCACAATTTCCTGTCAAAAAGATGGAAAACTTAACATTTATCTTTTCCTGTCAGTTACTCTGGATATGAATAATTTATTTGACATTGTTCAGGTCTTTTGCAGGCTCTTGACACCTCTTGTATGTTAGTTGCTGCTAAATAAAGATGTTTAAGAAATAGAATATGTAGGGGTTCCTATTAGATAACCGAATTCTTTCTTATGCATGGTCGAACTTGAAAAGACGAAAAGGCAAAATGATGAAGTGGCATATAAGTAAATTCTTTCCCTGAGAAAGAAATCGCTTGGCCACGTCCATTACCTTGCTGTTTTCGTCACTGTAGTGCGATCTCGGAGTTGGTATATTTAAGTAGGGGAGTGTTTTAAGTGGTTTTGTGGTTTGTTTTTTTTTTTTTTTTTTTTTTTGAACAGCGATTTTTTTCTCTTGGGAAAAAAATCGCTGTTCTAAGCGTTGTAAGCTTTCACTTACATGGGGTCGATAAATCATCGTTCACTTTTCTAAGCGTTTGATTTAATATAGACCCAATATGTAGGGCATTGTGAAGGGACAGTTGCAGTTTTTTTTCTTCAGGTTTCTGGTTCAGATTGAGAATAGTATTTTTTGTCTGTGCTATTTCCTGGATTATCTAATGTTTTCAGAGAAAGAATACTGAGGTTCCATAGTCCCTAAGAAAATAGGATGTTGCAACTGGAATTTCTGCAGCCTTCACCTATCCCTCCAGTTATGTCAGCCTTCTAGGAAGTTTTTGTCACAGCCTGAGGTCTCCCTGGCAGTCAGTTTGCTGTCCTTGAGAACGATTGTATAAAGTTCTTCAGTCTTGCTAGTTTTTATATTCCAATCTTAGAAATGACCCAGTTGCTTCAGCATTAGTAAATCTACCTACTGCAAAACATTTTGTTAATTCTAATAATGGTCTTTGTTATAAGGATCCCAACTAACAAATTAAAACAATCAGTAAAAACTAAAAGAAAAATCTAGTCAAGCTAGATTTTCCACTGTGATTCCGTAAAATCTCTTGCATAAGAGGTAACATGGGATATATGCAAATGACCCTTAAGGACATCAGGTGTTTCAGCTGTATGGCAGTTCTGAATGCCCACGACTTCTTTCTTTTTAAGTCTTTTATGGACAAATTCAGGCCAGTAAAGCCAAACCACACTAGCTGTTGACATGCATGTTTCAGCCTTCTTATGGCCTCATCAGCACAGCGTAATTGGACTGTTAGACCAACATTTGGAAACACAGGGTTGTCTTACCCAGCTGATGTCCAAAACCATTAGGGTGTCTGCAAAATATCCCAAATAGTTTTTACTGATTGTTTTACTTTATCAGGGCATATCAATAAAGGGTCAATATTAGATCACTGAATGCTTAAAAAAGCAAACGGTGATTGATTGAACTTATGTAAGCGAAAGCTTAAAATATCGAAGCAACAGAAACCCGATATTTTTCCTAGGGAAAGAATTTGGTTGTCTGTTTCTGTTGCTTTGGTATTTTCAGTGCTGTGGTGGAAAGTTAGGGTTCAGGTAAGTGTGCGATTGTGTGGATGTGAGTGTTAGGGCGGGTTAGGTGAGTTAAGGTTAGGGCGTGGGTTAGGTATGTGTGCGTTTGTGTGGACGTGAGGGTTAGGGCGGATTAGGTGAGTTAGGGTTAGGGAGCTGGTGAGGTGAGTGTGCGATAGTGACGGACCTTAGGGTTAGGGTTTGGGTTAAGGTAAGTGGATAGTTAATGGTGTGTGTATAGTTTAGTGTAGGGTTAGGTGTCAGATTTTAGGTGTATGCGTGTGGATTGCTGTTTGTTTGGTATGCTTGTGTTGTGTGCATGTATTTTGGAAAAATTGCTGTTCTGACAGTTCGAGATTGTAAGCTTTCGCTTACATAGGGTCGATTAATCACCGTTCGCTTTTTTAAGCGTTCGGTGATCTAATATAGACCCTCAATGAATACACATAAAAGACCATAAAAAAGTCAGTGAACTCAGATGATGAAAAAAGCGATGAGATTTGGTCCTTACCAATATGGGGCAACTTTGCTTCCTAACAATTTCTTCTGTCAAATCAGACCACATATCATAACTCTTAAGCTGTTATAAGAAATCTGGACAAAGCCTTTAATAATGAGGGGACATTTGCACAAAAATAGGGATATATTTTAAATATCACTCATAAATTTAGAAAGTTGCAGCAGTAACAAAATTGTGCAGTAGCTTGCATTTTCTGAAGGATATGAATTCAGAAATTCAAATGTCTATCATTAATTAGTGGCTTCATTGTTTAGTGATTTGCTGGAAAACCACAAATTGTATGACAAACAGAAAGCTCTGAACAGTCTGCAAATATCTGGACAGTTCAGAGTTATGCAACAAATATTTCACATTCCCAATAAAACTGAAGCCTGAAGCAATTTTGCATACATCACTATTTAGAAAATATGCAAAGGCTTGTACACTAAAACTCAATGTTGACCTGTGTATGTGTACACACACGCACACACACACCCATTCATTCATTTATGTGCATTTGTGTGGATGTGCGTAATATGGTTAGCTGAATTCTGCTTATATTCACTCAACACTTGAACAGTTTGTTAAGACTAAAATAACAGTCCTGCCCCAACTCCACCTATCAGCTTAAACTTGGCCTAGCAAAATTATGTAAAGTGAAACAAACTAAGTTAAACAGTCCTTTCCAAAACCTTAGTGTACAGAGTTATTGGCAATCAAGTATGCATATTTTCATTGATGTCCTTCAAGGATGCATCTGCAGTCCTTACATATGGGTTGTCCTGCCTCAGGCAGCCCTTCGGTCGGCCGGATTCCAAAGTCTGGGTCCGGCATCGGCTGATGTCGCCCTTTCCCCGACGTCAGCGCCTGGGGTATAAAAGCGTCAGCCAACGCCATCTTCCTCAGTCTTTCTTGCCGCGTGGTGCCCGAAGCAGAAGCAGTTCGCAAGTGCTGGTCGGCCAGCTCCTGTAACTTCAGCTACCGAAGACTTCAAAAGCTAAGTACCCCGTTGGGGGCTCTTTCTTGCCTCAGCCGATGTCAGATCAAACGCTTAAAGTTAATAATTGCTTAACTTGTGGGAAACAAATACCTCATAAGGATTTCCATTCCTACTGCCTCCCCTGCCTAGGCCCAGACCACGACGTCTCGGCCTGTACTGCCTGTGCCTCCTTCAATCGACGCACTCTTAGGTGTCGGGCAGAGTTTGCAGAGGAATTTTTTGGGCCCAGTTACTGTTATAATATGCCGTCGGAGACTCCGACTTCTCATTTAACCAAAAAACGGAAGGACAAAGACCGACACACGCGGACCGTGGTTTCGGCTGAAACCACCCCCTAGGCCTACTGCGAGTGTCTCTGCTGAAACCGAATCCTTAGTACTTCCGACCGTCAAAACCGCACAACCGACAACCTCGGCCCCGGAGGCCTCTCCTGAGCCGGTAATAGAATTTCCCTCAGAAACCGGTGTTCTGGAAATTTCCGACACCATTTCCCTAGACAAAACTACGCCAGCACGTGGAGCAGCCAGGCCTCCTGCATCCATGTCCATTAAGGCATTCACAAGGGCTAAGGCTGCTAAACAGCCAAAATCTCTGCCTCCCAAGGTTATTCCTCAGGGATCCGCTACAGGTTCACAGATTTTAAGTTTAGCTGAGGACCTTATTTCCTTAATTAGGGGCTCTCAGCCACACCCGGACAGGGGCTCTCAACCTCCTCTAGACAAAAGGCCCAGGGTTGAGCCCACTGATCCCCAGTCCTCTGATGAGGCCTCCGATGGCTCTGCTCTATCAGACTACCAGGAGGAGGCCTTTACGGCCTACGAGGATTCTGATGCAGAGGAATCTATTCCCTCGGCCTCCCCTCCTGAAGAGCTGTCCTTTGGGGAGACCCTTCACTCCATGAGAGAGCATTTCAAATGGCAGGGCCAGGAATTCTGTGATTCCAGGAAGAGATTAAGGACTTTTTTGCATTTACCTCAGCATAGACCTTTGGCTATTCCTCCTGTTTTGAATGTCATTGATGATGTGTACTCTAAGTCTAGCATTACGCCTGACTCCCTTCCTCCGGCTCCTGTCGAACCCGATAGGTACTACAGGGTCTCGGACTCGCATCATTTCCTGTACAAGGCCCACTCTGCTGATCCAGAAACTATTTCCCAGGGCCCTAAAGGGGTTGCAACTGCCAGTACTAAAAATCCACTCCCCTCTGAAAGGGAGTCCAGGGCTTTAGAGAGATGGGGTAAAAAAGTGTATACTTCTTCCACTCTTTCTATGAGGGCATTAAATTGTCAATTCCATATGATACAGTACCAAGAGTATTTGTTAGATGAATTGCATAAAAAACTATCTTCACCTGAACCCCTAGATCGCAAGTCACTTCAGGATCTGGTACATAACTCCCAACAGGTTAGCAATCATTTCTTGCAGTGTGGTTATGATGCATTGGAAGCTTCATGTAGGTCAGCAATGACAGGTGCAGTCATACGTAGGCATGCTTGGCTGAAGGAACAAACTCTGCCAGATCATGTTAAAGCAAAGCTTCTCGATGCGCCACTGGAAAAGCAGAAGTTATTTGGCTCCACTGCTCAGGAGGTCTTAAAGAAATTTGAGGAAAAGGCTAAATCTGTACAAACAGTCAAAGATTTTCTCCAGGTCCAACCACCAAGATTCAGCAGAAATTGGCCTTCTAAGAATTGGTCCTTTCCAGACACAGAGAGATTTTGAAGAGGCAAGAACAGGCGTGCCAGAGGTAGAGGGCAAGCTAGAGGCTCCTACAGAGGATGTCAATGGCAGCCTCCTAACCAGGGAGGTAGTGCAGGACCTACAACTACTGCACAAGGACAGACTTAATGACTTTACCTTGACCCCGCCAACCAGGGCTCAATTGGAAGCACCTTTGGGCGGAAAGCTATCTTTATTCTCAAAAAATTGGCACAGTATTACAAGGGACAAATGGATACTGCAAATAATAGACAAAGGATACAGGTTCCATTTTCATACATTACCAAAAAGAAAAGGCATGCCAATCCTGCCACCAAATCAAAGGGCAGAGGCTTTGAAACAAATTTCCAACCTATTACAAATGAAAGCTATAGAAAAGGTTCCTCCCACAGAACAAGGCCAAGGATTTTATTCCAGACTATTCCTTGTCCCAAGAAAAGAAAAACAATGGAGGCCTATTCTCGACTTGTCCGCACTGAATACTTGTCTCATTGTGCCAAAATTTAAAATGCTGACCCTACAGCAACTCCTTCCCATGCTGGGCAAGGGATCTTGGCTGGTAACTCTGGACCTCGAGGAGGCATACCTGCATGTCCCTGTCAGACAAAGTTGCAGAAGACACCTCAGATTTCTTGCAGGTTCAGAGCATTATCAATTCTCAGCATTGCCCTTTGGCTTATCTACTGTGCCCAGAGTATTCACGAAATGCCTGGCATCAGTAATTGCACACTGCAGACTTCAGGGGATTCAAATATACCCATATCTGGACGACTGCCTTATACAAGCGGACAGCCAGCAAACTTTGGTTGAACACTTGAATTATGCCATCCGCCTACTTCAGGCCTTGGGATACACAGTCAACATTCACAAATCAAGACTTGTTCCATCCCAAAGAATAACTTTTCTGGGTGCGAAACTAGATACAACCACCCAAATGGCTTTTCTCACAGAAGAAAAACAAAGACAACTACCGGATTATTTCGAAAATCTGACGAAACAAACTCAGCTGACTGCAAGGAAAATCCTGCAGGCCCTGGGTTACATGGCATCTTGCATTCTTCTGATTCCACAAGCAAGGCTACATATGAGGAAACTACAATGGTACCTAAGGAGTTTATGGTCTCAGCACAGTCACAGCCTAGAAGCTTTGATACCACTCATTCCATGCCTACGAAAGGAATTCCTGTGGTGGGCTCAAGCAAGCCAGTCAAACTGGGGTCTGCCCTTCAGCAAACCAATAACCAGCCAAACCATTACAACGGACGCTTCAGACCATGGATGGGGAGCACACATGGAGGGCAGATGCATTCAAGGACTATGGTCACAGAAAGAATTGCGAATGCACATAAATCAAAAGGAAATCATGAGGACTCCTCATTATATCGCTATCCTACCTAAATGGAAGCTATGTTTTTAGTTAGTTCTACATGTACAGCGTCGCTACTCTAGATAGCATACTAGCATCTCGCAAGTGGTGTATTTACACTATATTGCTATCCTACCTAAATGAAAGCTATGTTTTAGCTAATTCTACATGAAAGCTATGGTTTTGTTAATTCTGTCGCTATGGAAGCTATGTTTTAGTAATTCTACATAACAGCGTCGCTAGTCCAGCTAGCATACTAGTATCTCGCAAGTGGTATAGTTACATTATATCGCTATTCCTACCTAAATAAAAGCTCTGTTTAGCTAATTCTACATGTAAGCTATGTTTAGTTAATTCTGTCGCTCTACATTTAGTCTACCTTGTGTATGTTTGTTACAGCGTCACTAGTCCAGCTAGCACATTAGCACTCTCATAGTGTTTTATTTAATTCTGTAGCTGTCCTACTAGTAGTATCACACGTGCAGTTGGGAGGCACATAGTTCATAACTTATCTGCCTATACCTCCAACCTACCTGACTCCTCCTGCGTTTTGTTTTGTTTATCACTCTATTGTTATAGTTACTGCCTACTGAACAATGTTTGTTTTTAAGGTGCGTGCTTAGATGTTCTGGTTGTTTCTTTTTGGTAACAATATATCTATATGAGCTGCCTCCTACACAAAGTTATACTGTGACGTGCGTGTTAAATGCTCAGATTGTGTCCTGCATATATGTGTAGTACTTGTCTGTTTTAGTCACTTTAAACAGTAGTAAGTGATTAGTGTATGTTTTATTCTGTCACTAACAGACTTCTTCCTTCCTTCCTGTCCTCCAGCTCTCTTGCCCTGAATCTCCTGTGTTTTTGCCTGGGTGGATACTGGACCCAACCAAAGCTGTACTCCCTATTGCCTTAGCAATACATACCCTGGGCTGCTACAACTGCCTTTGAGGATAAGAGGCTCTCCAACAGAACTCAAGAAAGTATGTGTTACTACTAAGCCTGAAGGCCTTTGTAATCCTACTAGCCAAAGTCACTTTCTCCCTGTCTGGAGTGCCAGCAGCCTGACCCCCCCCACCACCACCACTACTCCTTGCCCTCTATTCCTCACTTTTCTTCCCAGCACTGTTGGTCCCTTCTCCCCTTATCTGCTTAGCCCTACTTGTTCCCTGATACATAGATAGCCTCCATCCATTAGGGGATATCCCTACCCCTTGATATTAGACTTTTCTGTTCTTGACTCTCTCTCTTTCTGACTCTCACTTCTCAACCACATCTAGGCCCTCTCCACTTACCCTTCTATTACTTACCCTTCTTGAACACTGCTCTACTGATAGTTTTTCGCTCCTCTACTGATCTACTGGGCTCACCCCGCCCCCATTCGCCCTTCCTCTCACTCTCCTCCCCTACCCTGCCCCAAATCTCACCCGCCCCCAACACCTCTACCTTTATTCCTCCATAAACCACACCCTCTGCTACTCTACTCCAATCACTGACACACAGCTAGACACACCCTCCTTTTTTCCCGCCAAAATCAGCCCTCCAATACACCTCATACAAACACTACTCATCATCTTTCCTGACTATACCACTCCTTTCTCCCACAACCACACCACACCCCCCCATACAGACTATACTCCTCCACATACTTCCTACAACATAGGGAATCTACCTACTCCTCAATACTTACATATCCTCTATACACCAACTAGCTCTAATCAAAACTATTATCTTATCTCCTTCCTATCATGTTGCCAAAACTCTGTCTCATCTCCCTTTCTCTCTTCTTCCTTTTCTCTTCATTTTACTGCAACCACCTCTCCCAACCCACTTTATTCCTATATTCCCAACACTTTCATATAACCAATTATCAGGACACACCTCTCTCACAATCATACTCGATTATTTCCCCCTATCTGTACCCTTCTAACATTCTCTTTCTTTTCCAATACAAACTTCTCTCCTACAATACACTCCCCATCTCTATAACTACTTGCAAATCCCTCCAATACACAACAGAAGACAAACTCCTTACTTTACTATCTGCTCATACAAACAGCTTCATACAACAGTGTATTAATACTCTCATTTCTGGCGATATCCACCCAAACCCTGGTCCATCCCCTATAACAACCACAAATAAATCCTATTATTTACTTCATTAAATTCCCAAAGTATAGTAAATAAAGTCCCAAACCTCCATGGCTCATACACAATAAACCTGATATCCTGTCTATTTCTGAAACCTGGTTAAAACCTCATATAAATGACTCTGAGATTATTCCCCAAACTACTCCATCATCAGGAAAGACAGACCTCTCAAAAGGGAGGTGGGGTAGCCCTCATATATTCATCCTCCCTAGCAGTCACTCCCAAAAATAAACCTACTCCACACTTCAACAATGCTGAACTTCTCCTTGCTCTACTACAAATCAAACACATCTGTTTAGCATCCCTTTATATACCCCCAGGTGATAATATCTCCACTCTTGAACTTATCCTCTCCTGGATCTCTAGTAACATTAGTAATGAAACCATAATCCTAGGAGATGTAAACATCAATTGGACCTGTATACAATCTCCAACAAACTCCATAAATATTAACCTTTACAACTTCTCTCAACTAATCAATTCAGTAACTTCCTTCAAAAAACCTCTCCAGTGGAAGTATACTGGATTGGATCCTTGTCTCCCATCCTCACTACTTCTCCAACAGTGGCACCCTTCCAGACTCTCTTAGTGATCACCTACCCATTTTCACTAACCGACTACCCACTATCCTTCAACAAACCCACAACTATATAACTATCCGAGACCACAAAAAATTCAACCCTACTATCTTCATAAATTCCTTACAAACAATTAACTGGAATTGTCTAAAAACATTACCCCTAGACAGGGCAGTGTCACACTTTAATATAACATTCTTGCAATTACTCGACTCTCATGCTCCCCTAAGGACTAAGAGAATAAAAACAAAGTCAGCCCCCTGGCTATCCAAACATACTCTTGCCATTATGAGACAAAGAGATAAAGTCTGGACACGCTACCAAAAAATTAAGACAAATCTGCTCCTTAGCAGATATAAAATGCTTCGAAATAAAGTAAAGAAACTCATCACTTCCGATAGACAAAGCTACTTTTCTACACTCCAAAACCAAAATAAAAACAACCCTCAAAAATTCTGGAAAGGGATCTCTAGTCTCCTTCACCCTAGTAGTCCAGATACTCCCACCCCAGACCAAAAGCCTCGAACTAGACCTGGCCACCCAATTTAACTCATTTTTTATTGACTCTATTGCCAAACTGACCTCTTCTTTCTCCAACTCCACCATACCCTCAAGCATCCCATCACCCCCCCCACTCACTCATTATCCTTCCAAATTCCACTCCCCACTCACACTCTATCCTTCCAAAATTCCACTCCCTGCTTCCCTTCCTCTAACTCCTCTACCTCTTCAGCTACCCAACCTTTACCCCAAACACCTCCAACTCTCCCTCTCCCAACCCCACTCCCTCTTTTCTCCCGTCAACATCTACTATAAAGAAACTCCTTCTAAAACTGAAACCTGGTACCAACCCTGATAACATACCTTCCTACTTTCTCAGTATAGCTGCTGAAACTCTTGCATATCCCATTAGCATCCTAATCAACCGCTCCCTAAAAGAATGCACAGTTCCCCAAATCTGAAACAGGCTTATATTATTCCACTCCACAAAGGGGCAACAACAACAATGTCACTAACTTTCGCCCATAGCCATCCTGTCCCCTATTTCAAAATCCTAGAAAAATGTGTTCAACTTCAACTTCTTCCTCATCTCCTTGACAACCACCTTATATCTCCCACACAACATGGCTTCAGACCCAACCACAGCACAATGACTGCCCTCCTTTCCTTCCTAGAAACAGTAAATAGAGCTCGTGATTCTGGCTTAATTGTTTCTACATTGCTGCTAGACCTCTCCAAAGCCTTCGATACCATCTCACATAGCCTACTCATTACTAAGCTTTCTGAACTTAACCTTTCTTCTTCCTCCTTGAATTGGTTCTCTAGTTACCTATCCAACCGAAATCAAGCAGTAAAATGGAAAAAAAACTACCTCCACAGTTCTTAGCACCCCCACAGGTGTTCCACAAGGCTCCATTCTCGGTCCTGTTCTCTTCAACATATTTATAAATGACTTTCACAAATCACTCCCTTTCTCAAACATCATCCAATATGCAGATGATTCAACAATCATCTGCTCAGCCACCTCCATCACTACACTTCAAAACTAACTCAGGATGCTTTCTCACAACAGAGCAATGGATGTTAAAAACATCTTGCTCTTAATGCCTCAAGACCAAACTTATGATCTTTACTCCCTCTAAAGCTACTTCTCTCAATATGAATACATTTTCAATCATTAGCCAAAATAACTCACCTAGAATTGGTGTCAGACACCAAACTACTAGGTACAAATTGACAACCAACTTAAATTTACCTCTCACCTACAAAAGAACATCAAAAAGACCCATCAAAAACTTGGTATGCTTTACAGACAAAATGCATACCTCACCTCTGCCACTAAAACAACTCTACATCCTTCCTTATCCCTCCCTTCTCTATGGCTACCCCACCTAACTAACATTAAATCCTCTCTCAAAAAACAACTTTCTTCTTGCTACAATAAAATTGCAAAATTCGCCACTAGCCATAAGTCTTCTACCCACCACTGTGTTTCCCTCCAGAAACTAAAATGGCTAGAGCTTCCTAATCAACTTACTTACACACAACTAACTCTAGCCCACAAGCTTATCCTTAATCCCTCCCTCTGTCCTTCCCTATCTTCTGCTTTTAATATGCACCTACCCAATAGAGTATTAAGATCAAACAATCAAAACCTACTCACAGTACATAAACCTACACATCCTCCAGGCAAAAACCTTCTATCCTTCAACCTAGCTCGCCTCTGGAACTCCCTTCCCCCACTCATCCGCACCACCACTAATCACACTGCTTTCAAAAAATCCCTTCATACACACCTGACATCACATTGGGAATGCTCCTGCTCCCACCCTACATAACCTACTCTTCACTTCAGGCTCTGCTCACATCTTTAATCAACCAGTCAAGTCCACATAAATAATTGACTCCATATCCCTCCTCTTCCCCCACTTCAAGTCATTGTACCTCCTCTTCCTTCTAGTAACCTGTTCTCTTAATCTACTCTGCATAGATGGATAAGCTCATGTTAAATAGTCAATTCATTTTCCTGCAATGTATTTTAAATGCACACTTGCTGTACTACTTGATATTGCTTTATCTTTAACTGTTGTACCTATTGTTAAACTTTGTTTGTATCTAAGAATGTATGTTCAAAATTACAAAAATATATTTTTTGGAGCTTTTCTCCCCAGGACTCCATTGAAAACGGGTTCATTATGGCCCAATGGACTATCCTGGTAAACCAACTACAATAAAATAAATAAATAAAAATGCTGGCAGTGATACATGCAATCGAGGCCTTCAAACACTTTCTGCATCAAGGCCACCTGCTAATAAGGACAGACAATACCACAGTTATGTGGTACATAAACAAGCAAGGAGGTACCCATTCCTACCCTCTTTGCAGACTGGCAATGAATCTTTGGGAACTTTCCCTAAAACTCAATATAGAGCTGCAATCCCAGTTTGTGCCAGGAAAAGACAATATACTGGCGGACAGCCTAAGCAGAAATATCATGGATCCACACGAATGGATGCTGCGCCCAGACATCTTCCTTCAGATAACACAATCATGGGGGAGGCCGGACAGAGATATTTTTGCCTCCCACCACAACCATCAGCTGAAGAAATTCTGCTCAAAGACATACCACCCACAAGCATGGAAAGTGGACGCCCTCTCTTTCAGCTGGGATACTCCAGTGTATGCATTTCCACCTCTTCCACGAATGACCAAGGTCTTACTGAAGATCAGGACAGAGCAGCCAAAAGTGATTCTGATTGCTCCGGACTGGCCAAGACAGCACTGGTACCCACTGCTAAGAAGCATGTCATGCATGAAACCGTGGCCACTACCACAATGGTCATTTCTTCTGACACAGCACAATTACAAAACTCTGCACTCCAGCCTGAAAACCTTGCAGCTGACAGCCTGGAGAATACCTTGACTCCTCACCAGCTTAAGCTATCCAAGAGAGTGAAGGATGTCATCATGGAAGCTCGCCGGCCTTCCACAAGAAAGGCATATTCAGCAAAATGGAAAAGATTTCTCACTTGGAGCACCACAAAGGGCCTAGATGCGACAGTGATGAACATGGCACATATCCTGGAATACTTGGCAGAAATGCTCCACAATGGCCTTTCTTACTCTTCCATAAAAATTCATGCTTCAGCAATTTCAGCAGAATACAACACTGATCCACCTGTCTTCTCTCATCCCCTCCTGAGGCAGTTTCTAAGAGGAATTAAAAACATCAATCCTCCAAGGAAACCACCAGTGCCTACTTGGGACCTTAACTTCATATTGGAAAAATTAACTGTACCTCCCTTTGAACCAGCAGCATCTTCAGAACTACAGTTCCTGTCTTGGAAGACTGCCTTCCTTCTGGCCATAACCTCAGCAAGAAGAGTATCTGAATTGCAGGCCCTCATGGCAGTTCAACCATTCCTTATTTTCCATCAGGACAGAGTCTCATTGAGAACCAATCCTTCATTCATGCCAAAGGTGGTATCCAGGGTCTCATTGAACCAAGCAATTGACCTGCCTACCTTCTTTCCAAATCCACAAAACAAAGGGGAGAAACTTCTGCATACCCTGGACATTCAGAGACAGTTGCGCTACTACTTGGACAGAACTAAGACTTACAGAAAAACTGACCAGCTGTTTGTGGCATATGCTGCTGGTATACAAGGAAAAGCAATTTCCAAACAGACAATTTCAAAATGGATAGGGAATTGCATTCGATTCTGTTACTCTTTTCATGGCAGAACTGTGCCAGCTAACATTAGACCTCATTCCACCAGAGCCACAGCCACCTCCACAGCCTTCTTAAGAGGGGTGGCTGCCAAGGACATTTTAGAAGCTGCTACATGGAGCTCAGTGCATACATTTTCCAAGCATTACAACTTACCCTTATATTCCAGATCCAGAGCAGGCTTTGCTACGGCAGTCCTGCAGGGCATTTTAGCTACACCATCCTTTTCTTAGATCCTACCACCCCCAGCTTGGCTATGGTATTCTACCCATATGTAAGGACTGCAGATGCATCCTTGAAGGACATAGTACAGTTTTGTACCTACCATAAATGTAGATGTCCGATAGGTATGCATCTGCAGTCAGGTTTCCCTCCCTCCTTCCCCTCTGTGGTATTTCTTGGGTACTTATCCCTCTTATAGCTAGCTGGGGTTATCTATTATGGTGTATTTGTTTTATATTACTGTGCATGTTTGGAATTTTTTGCATCTCTCCAAATTTAGCCTTTCTTAGAGGGCACCTGGCATCTGGGGCA
Organism: Protopterus annectens; assembly: GCF_019279795.1. Taxonomy (NCBI): domain Eukaryota; kingdom Metazoa; phylum Chordata; order Ceratodontiformes; family Protopteridae; genus Protopterus; species Protopterus annectens. The sequence goes on from NC_056728.1 coordinate 69,617,433, forward strand.
AGAAAAACTGAGGAAGATGGCGTCGGCTGACGCTTTTATACCCCAGGCGCTCTGATGTCGGGGAAAGGGCGACATCAGCCGACGCCGGACCCAGACTTTGGAATCCGGCCGACCGAAGGGCTGCCTGAGTCAGGACAACCCATATGTAAGGACTGCAGATGCATACCTATCGGACATCTACATTTATGGTAGGTATAAAACTGTACTTTTCTGATATTCTTTACAACAGTCATAGTACTCCACCTCACTCTTCCACAAGAGAAAAGAGAATGTAAAAAGAAAAATAAACAAAGGAATGTAGGTGTTAACTTGTTTATCAAAAAGATTACAAGTCACAGATGGTAAATAAAATAAAAGCATTTATAAGGATTGTTATACATGCCATCATTTTGTATATTTTTGTACCAGTACAGCCTTACTCTTTACTTTTATATTGTTTATGTGAATCTTAATGCAGGTTTGTAAATGGGTATGAACATCTGTTATATTAGTCAGAAGGAACGGGTGGTCCTTGCTGCTGCATACACTGGCTGCCAAACAGCAGTCCCATTCTTAACAATTGCTGCATATGCCTCCTTAGTGAATTAAAGGAGAACCGCACCCACAGACTCAAAAAAATGTTTATTTCATCATGGTCTGGTGTTTCCTACATTTTAACACCATTCTGGAACTATTTACAGTTTTTTAAATATTTTTATATGGAATTTCTGAGTCTGACTACATGGGGTCTGGCATCTTGAAGTAATTCTGATTTAGTCTACCTCTAGGTATCCCACAGTGCAGTGCACTTTTGTAAAAAGTTACGTTACGCAGGCCTCTTTCTTCCAAAAACTCCTATCATTGCATAGATTTTACATGCATATACTGCTGTCTTTCAGTCAGTTAGTTTCAAGTAATATTTCATGCCATTTAATGACTACTTAAAACACAAACAGTGCAAATGCCACAGAATAGACTTTCAAAGTGATTTTTACTGCTGCTTCTTTTTAGAATGGCTAAACTGCAGTTTTTTTTGTGAAGCCTGAATTGTATTACTTTGACTCATTTCCTGTCCCCTTCACACCTAACTTTCCTAGCTGTCAAATTGCTAAGGGTAATTTAAGCTGTTACCTGCTGTGATTGACAGCTCACAGCAGGAGACTTGACTCATGTACGGTTTCCTTGTTCTAGCCCAGGGGTGTCCAACCTTTTGGCTTACCGGGGCCACATGTAGTGAACAGAAATGGTCTTGGGGCCGCATATAAAATATATCGTATAGTTAACTCTTTTGTTGCTGCGGAAGACCACAGTCGAACTCCTGGCTGTACTGTAGGTGCATTTGAATAATGAATAAATTCCCAATATTTGCCTTAAAATTCTAATTCTCTAATCTAACAGTTAACTCTAACATCTTGGTTAATATATATATATATATATATATATATATATATATATATAATATATATATATATATATATATATATATATATATATATATATATATATTTACAAATAAACAGATATTCACTACAGCACTATCATTTCTCACTAGGAAAATAACTCCAGCAGTCCAACTACGTAAAATGTCAGCATCAGCAGTCCTACAATACTATAATCCACAAAAATAACCCAACAAATTTGCAATAAAGTAAAGAATTCACATTATTTTTAGTTATTTCAGTTTTCCATTCGCCATGGCACTGGAAGGATGACAGGATTCCTTAGGACACTGTGACCATATCAGATTTGAAGATCCAGAATCAGACATTTGCAGAAGCAGTAAATCAGCCTGGAATTGTGTTTGCTGTAGCTAGATTTGACGGTATCCTTGGAATGGCCTACCCATCTATATCAGTTGATGGAGTTCTACCTGTGTTTGACAGTATAATGGCACAGAATCTGGTTGAAAAGAAAATCTTCTCTTTCTATCTAAGCAGGGATCCTACAGCTCAGTCAGGAGGGGAACTACTGCTTGGCGGCACTGATCCTAAGTATTACACAGGAGAAATTGATTACTACAATGTCACACGGCAGGCGTACTGGCAAATCAAAGCAGATGGGGTGAACGTGGGTAGTCAGCTGTCCCTATGCAAAGGAGGGTGTCAGGCTGTTGTTGACAGTGGAACATCTCTGATTTGTTGGACCTGCTGAGGAAGTCAGAGCTCTGCAGAGAGTAATTGGCGCACTGCCCCTGTTCAATGGAGAGTACATAATCAGTTGCATTAAGATTCCTTCATTGCCAGTAATAACATTCCAGCTGGGTGGAAAGGCCTACATCTTAACTGGCGAGCAGTACATCCTCAAGGAATCTCAGTTTGGTGTGAGCATTTGTCTCATTGGATTTCTAGGCTTAGATATTCCACCACCTGCTGGCCCACTTTGGATCCTTGGAGATGTCTTTATTGGACAGTATTACAGCATCTTTGACCGTGAGAACGACCGTGTGGGTTTTGCCAAGGCAAAATGATTCTGTGTGCTTCCTGCTGAAAACCTGTGCTTATAGTATGATTGCCATTGTTTAATGTTTCCATTCTCAGAATTGCAAACTAACAAAAAACAGAGCGTTGATTTGACATACATTTCTTTAACTTACGAAATACTTAAATAATTTCAAATTTTCAAATGTTTACTATCCTAATTTAGCTTAAAAGTGCATATTCAGGTGTTATAAATTATCTTGTAGTATCTTAGTAGAGCAGATAGCAAAGAGGTGCACATTCAACAGTGGTTAGGAGAGTGGCCTAATGGTTAAGGTGTTTGCCTTACAAACACAAGGTTCAGGGTTTGAGTCTCACAAGGGATAATTGGCTAGGCTTAAAATGGCTCGCAAGGGCAGTTAGCCTAGTACTAATCTATGAATGTATGAATCATTAGTGACTTAATAAAACAATTCTGAATAAGCTACAAGAGGGTCTCACCCAAACAAATAACTGGTGCTAGAAATATGGCCTCAAGCTAAATGCCAAAAAAATGCATCATCATCCCCTTTGACGATAGTGATGTCCCCACAAATTATCACATTAATAATAATGTTCTAACCACGCAATCAGTCGTATGGTACTTGGGCACCCAGGTTGATAGAAACCTGACTTTTGACCACCACGTTGTCTCCGTTGTATGGAAAGCTTTTTACATGGCCCACTTCATTAGTAAGGGTATCTCATCCTCAAGGAGGTTTACATCATCCTTGTATTCTTCCTTTACAAGAGCCATTATTGAGTGCAATGCCTCTTTTGGCATGTTCCTCAGCAAAACACCCTGCCAAAAGAAAGACTACAACCATTTCTGACAAAAAAGGTCAAAGGACTAAGTTCACTTAGTTATCCAAACAGACTAAAAAGCTTCTTGCTTTCCTCTGTCTCTCACTGGCCCCTATAAATTTTATCACTGGTTTGCTTTCCAGGCTAAGAAAGATCCTGCCTTAAGCGACTTCCTCTACCTCAGAAATACTGGTTATATTTAAAACGCTCACTACAAAGACCACAGCCTTCACTGCAACATAAAGAAGCCACTTTGTATGGACAGGTTCTTGATACAGAAACCTTCAACTTCTGTAAAAAGCTCCTCTCATTATCAAACAATGTAGATCAGCAACACGACAACTGGATGGCTGGGATGGATAGCCATAAATGTATTCCTTGGGTAAGTAGCATAGCCTTCATCAAACCAGATGGAAAATCCACATATTAACCTTTCCCAGCTGGATGGCTAAGATCTAAAATTGGTTACTCAAGTCTACTTGCCCAAGAAGAGGGGCCTGTTTAACTAAGAATTCCATTTGCAAAAATATATTCAGTATCTCTTACACACACACACACACACACACACACACACACACACACACACACGCACACACACAAAAGAACCCCCTACTTGTAAAATAGGCAACCTCAGTAATTACATGACCCCCACTCACTGAATGAAATTGTCTGGAAGTCAAAATATCTGAAAAAAAAAATCATAATAGAGATGGATTCATTCATGCAATTTCCCACCACCAAAAGGACCATCAATAAATCAACAAACAACTGCTCGGCAAAAAGTAAATCAATAAGAAAACCAATGCTACATACTGGTGTAAACATGTAACTTGTGTCAAACCCAGGTTAATCCATAACAAAAGATTGTTTCAGAGCTTCAGCTATGTACAAACAACTTTCTAGTGAAAACTTGGTAACTCATTGATATTTGCCTTGCTGTAATTATAACTATATATAAAAAAAAAATGTTTTTATGTTTATTCTGTACCTCAATGATTCTCACTGTTATGAGATGTAATCTCTGCCATATTGCATGAGTACTACATCCATGATTTGCTCTCTCTCTCTTTCTCTCATTGTATTATATTGTTTTGTGTTATTTTTGGAACATTTCTCCCCGGGCCTCCGCTAAAAATGGACCTGTGTCCAGTCGGACTTTCCTGGTAAACAAATTTAAAATAGAATAAATAAAAATAAACTTCCCTCCAATCTAAAGCCATTTGACATTCAGACATTTTAATTTGTGCGGAAGTAATTTACAGACTGACAGTTTACTGAGCTGTAATGCTGACCTTCGCTTTTCATAAAATCAAATTCCCTGACTTTAATAGCTCAAAGTGTAGAGAGGATTATGTATTATGTATTTATTTATTTTTGGAAAACATCTTTAAAACTGTTAAATTGATTACACACCCAGAAACACAGAAAAGTTATTGTGATATGTAAACCACAGACTGCTGCAAGAAATCAAAGTCACATTAGCACTCTATGCTTACTTCCAAACCGCTGAATCATACCTGTCAATTCCAAAAGAAGTAAAGTAGCTTAATAAGAAGGTTATTTGCAAGATTACATGGCAGTTTATATTGGAAATAAGCAGAGATATTAAAAAGGCTCCGTTTCTCATAATTATGCCAAAAAGTCTTCCAAGGTAAATACAGCCTTCTGATTTAGTATGGAACCATACCTCTCAACCTTAGAGCAAGAAATCTGGACAAAGCGAAAAATAAAAGTGGGACACAGGCCCAAAAATAGTTATGCATTACAGATACCATTGAAACAACTGTAGCTGCAAACATTGTACGTCACTTAATCTTTCTATCCCATCATTGTCAGTTAAACATTATATGGTTCATTCAGTCCTGCCTTCTTTTGCAACAAAGAAAGCCATGCTTTGAACTGACAAATGCATTAAAAATAATAAATAAAAACACACTGCATCAACATCCTGCAACTTCCTACCTGCAAACAACCACAGAGCTTTCACTGAAACTAGGGCTGCTTATTTCCCTAGAATGACAGCTCTCCCTAATTAAGTCTAATGGTATACAATCTACCAGGATCTGGACTACCTGAAATAAATTAAAGTATGGCCTGTAAATTGAAAGTACACTTTGTTTAATTAAACTATATTTCTAAGCCCACTTATTATATTTTTTCAGTATCATCCCAGTATCCATTTCCAGGTCACTTTACAAGACATTGGCAGTGGTAGACTTGGCATCCTTCAGAACCCCACAGGCCCACACTAATACTGCTAGCATTGTCCATTAAATGTAAATTTCTATCCACTGTAAATGGCAAGAAGCTATGTCTTAAAAAATCTACTTTTGGCATGCGTACCCAAGTATCATGTTTTAAAACAAAGAAGCATATTCTCCACAGTCCGTAAGTCTCTGTCTATAATAATCTACTGTTGCAGCATTCCTGACACATAAGCACACACATACACATTAAAATCCCCAACATTTAAAAAATGACATTGTGCCCACTTGATTTGCCAGTATTGATGATCCACCAAAGCTATGCTTACTGTTGTATCACATGTACCACTGCTTAGAACCCACCAATGAAAAAACAGTACTAGGTGCAAACAGTACTAGGTGCTTTTTTATTTGTCTGAAATAACAATACAACTTTATATGCTACAGTCCCACATAGTCAATCCACTACTGACCCATTAACCCTAGGCCGCTGTCTCATTCTTACTCCGTGGAATTGCATTACCTTGGATGACTACTTTTATTTCCTAAGCAAAAGACACAAATTGGAAGATGAGGCAAAAATCCAGACATTCTTTGAAAATCCGTACAGTTAAGAGGTATGAGTTCATGTTCAAACAACACTCTCCCTGTCAGGAAAGCCGTAATTTAATGTAAGTGTACTTTTAATGTACGATATATTTGTGAGCTAACTTGTTTGTGTTCAGTAGGTAGACTGATCATTGTTAGCCTCTTTGTGCATGCGTCTCTCTCTGTCATGCACACACACACACACACACACACACACACACACACACACACACACACACACACACACACACACACTCTTCTACTTTCACGCACAGAATTCTGCTTTCATGCATGCACTCAGTCCGTACTTGCCTGTTAACACAGGTAAGTGCTGTCCCTTTCAAAGGCAATGGCGGCAAATCCATGCACAAGTTCCTCTTCAGCGAGAACACACACACTGATTGTTCAGTGCAAAATAATGGCATAAATACAGTGACCCTTTTTTGGCACAAAAACAAAACTAGAAGTGTGCTTTGGCGCATGCGCACACCGACATTAGCGTTACAGGTCACGGGAGTGGAAAACACAAAGCAAAAAAGTGTTTTGGGGGCATGCGTACATCGATGTTGCAGTTAGAGGTTGAGGGCCGCATGTAAGAGCTCTGAGGGCCGCAGGTTGGACACGTCTGTTCTAGCCTTTACTTTCTGTATGGGTAGGGGAAGGACCAGGGAGCTGTGTCATCACAGCATGGGTAGACTTTTAGGACGGCCATGATGATGTCAGTTTTGGGAGGGAATTGGCCAGAAAACTACCTGTATTCAGTGGCCTTGATGACATCAGTGAATTGGAGACTTTTCCAGGATGGGTCAGAAGTTTTTTGAAAGTGAAACCACCATAGTACAGCAGGGTACTATTCTAGTGGAAAGAAAGAGTCGATTTAAAGTATTTTAAATTCTGTGTTTACTCATAGCAGGGACAATATATAGGGGGGGAAAGGACAGTGAAGTTGAGCATTGTTGTCCTTTAATTAGTTGAGTCCCTCAGGGATCCATGTCAGTACCTCTGCTGTTCAGCATATACTTGTCTGATCTCTGAATCATGTAAAGGCTCTTTAATCAAGTTTGAGGACTTTTATAAACTGTGTGTCAACCGAAGGTTTATATCTGCTATGCAAAGCATGTAATGTGAACTAATAGCTGCTACTTAGAGAACAGGCTAAAACTAAATGCTAAAAAAATACAATGCTGTCATATATGGAAAGCAATTCCTCAATAGAAAACACCCCTTTCCAAAATGAACATATTGTGAGAGACTTTGGAACATGGTTAGATAATACCCTCCCCTTTCATCATCATCTCTCACCATTCCATATATCTGGCACAGATCATTATAAAGGGTACCTCCTCAAGATCCATAGTAGGTTTTACCTTTCTGTATTCTGCAGTGATCAACACATGAAAGAATGCAATGCCCTCTTTGGGTTGTATATTAGTAGACATATCAAGCAATTGGAGAGACCTTAAAAGTTCATAAAAAAAATGTGAGCCTGAACTGAGTTATCATTAGACGCTGGAGTCTCTGTCCTTGTATTCAATGCTCTGTGGGCTCTGTAAGGGTGATATGTACCTTGATTTTCAAGCTGTTAGGGATGTGGCAGTCAAATACCTATTGTATGTCCACAAATCTAATATCCAGCTAACATCAGCTGGACCAGAGATCTGAAGCTGTTTTGACAGATAAACAAATGATGGAGGGACTGATAACTTATACAGTGACTACCCCTTCTCTAGAATAAACTTCCACTCCAGATCAAACGGTGTGAAACTGTATCTTTCTTTAAAAAGGAGTTAGTTGAATGGGAGTTCGCAATTTACCCACAACTTGACTGCCCTGATGCTGTCTGAAAAAGGGGGTAAGGTCTAAGGGTGGTTAATGGTAAGGAGTAAATGGCTACAGGACTCATTTGCCTTGTATTTTCTGTGATTCTTCAACTGTGACTCAGATGTCCCAAATAGATGCTCATGGCCTGGAAGAGCCTTGGGGAAGTGAGTGGCATTGACATACATCTATCCCATCTCAGGGAAGCGTGGAAATCTTCTATCCAGCATTGTGTGATTTCAATGAAGATTGCAGAGAGGTATGTAGTGAGTCAGCTAGGGGCATATGCTCAACTCTTGCCAAGCTACTTCATCAGTAACCTTCTGAAGACTGCATGCATAGAAACATGCACATCTACCAGACGAGATGTCATTGTAGGGCCCTCACTTATTAACATGCATGTCAGCTGTCTAGGCAATGATTGCTAGGGCTTACAAGAAAAGTCCCTGATGGCTGCCTAAATGACAGTCCCTCTTTATTGGCTGTCACCCTGGGGAAAGGGAATGAGTGGCCAATTGGTTAGTGGTGGGTGGGGAGGGATGATTGTTGATAGCAGGGAAGAAACAAAAACTAAAGCTGAAAATATCCCTGTATATTAACTTCTTTCTTTCTTTTTTTCTCTCTTTAGTGCAACATAATATTATCTGCAAAGTCAAATTTGAGGAAATTCATACAAAACTGTAGGTTGATGAACAATAACAAAATTGACTTTGGGTAATACTTGTCTAATACCATACAGACAAGTCAGTAAACACTGTGACAAAAAAAACATAGAAAGTGAGCAAAATAGAGTATCTGAGGATAAAATTGCCAGCAGAAAACATGATTATTATCCATGTGTACAGAAGGTTTCCAATTACCATTTTAGTCTTATACTGCTAATAAGTGTACTTTTCGAGAACTCATTTTAATATCAGGAACAAGAAATGGATAACGCTGAAAAACAAAGAAATATGATACACAAGTCTTCATCAGAAATCACAAATAAGGTATTGTAAAAGCAGTTTATATATTTTATGCTAGGGGAAAGGGATAGAAGGGTAAGGTTAACACAAAATCAAAATTGTAAAAATGATACCACTGAGTCAAGTAAAAGTGAGCTAATCAAAATTCTTATACTCTCAGGAGCGGCCCTAGGTCAACTGGTGCCCTAGGCAAAAGGACTCCACGGCGCCCCCCAACTCATCACCTGGTGCCCCCATCCTGGCCTACCTACACCAAATAAATACTGGAAAAGTGCCCCTGCTAGACCGGCGCCCTAGGCGGCCGCCTAGTTGGCCTATGCCTAAGGCCATGTATACTCTAGACAAATTCTGATACTCGTGTTCAAATATTTCATAGTGGCTGTCATGCAGAAATGAGCAAAATCATCTCATACCACATCCTTCCGAGGTTACATAAGAGCATTCTTCTCTGCCTTTGTGTGATTGCCAGCAGACATACCTGTTACTACAAGTCTTCAAAAATACATATGTACATCAACTGGTGAGGCCAGATAAAATATTGCTACTTAGAAATAAGCAAATTATTTGTTTTAAACATTGTGTGCTCATGATAATATTGATTAGCAATGTTGTCTTAGTTAAATACTAAAAACCTCTGCCTGACTACACTCTGTTTCACTCTGCCCCACGGACGACCCTCAGTAGTGTGCACAACTTCCCTTAAACACATTCAAAGGGCCAATAAAAACAAAACAAAAAAAGCCTGAAGCAACTGCCTGCATACAAGAACACTGAGAGCAGAACCCCGTACAAACCAGTAAAAGCTACTGCAAGTCCTTCTTTTATCAACAGAATGTGAGCAGTATAGGTCTATTATAATTTTCTCTCTGTGATGCTCCTACTAATTCTTCTGCTGTGCACGCTACTGTACCCCCCTCCATTTCCTCCCATTTAGTGTAACAAATATATACATTTTTCCAAAGCTTTGCATTTATTATATATTCTTATATTTTATTTTGTATTCTTATATTTTATTCTTCTGTTTATTGTAACAAATATGTACAGTTTCCCAAAGCTTTACATTTATTTTATATTCTACTTTCCTGATGCTCTACTAAATCTGCTTTTGAGTTCACATAGATAAACAGACTCCTTTAGGTACTGACCTGGGCTAGCTGGTTGATTTGTTTTTCTCTTCTTACACCTTTCTGCAAGTCCTGGTTTATAGCCCAACCTTTTCTTGTTCTCCTAACATAATTCTATTGTAAGTTTCCTTGTCCTGTCAAACCTGTTTTCTCACAGCTTTCTCCAAGTCCCGGCTCTTAGCCTCCCCTTCTCTCGGTCTCCTAACATAATCTTATTGTAAACTTCCCAGCTCTGTCAGTCCCATCTATTCCCTCCCTCTTCCTCTTGAGAGTTTATTTGTTCCTTCCCTGACCTGCGGTGCCATCTTTAAATACTTAGACCATCTGCTCCTCCTCCAGATTTCCTACCTTACTGATAGTTTTCTTTCTGGATAGCAACTCCGTAGTTGGTTTCAACCTGCTCTATTCACCCTTACTGCACTCAGGCTCACTCTGCTACCTTGCCCTACCCCCAGTCTCATCCACCTCCACATCAGTTACATTTATCCTTACTCTAGCTCCTACACCTACCCCACCACCCAATTATCCATTTCTCATTACACCACTAGCCAGACCTTTTCACTTCCCCTCCTATTACACCATTAGCCATGCCTCCAACAGAACCCAGACATACCCAACTTAACTCACCTCATCATTACCCCAGTAGTACAACCTCTTCTCCACCACCACATCTCACTATTCCACACTAATTCTTACTCCTTTAGTCACCCACATTCCATACTACAATGTCCATCTCTGCTATCACTACTCTACTTACCTTAGCACTCGCTTTCAGTGTCCTACTACATCTAACCTCTCTAAATCATTCTTCTAACTCTTCCTCCTACTGCCCATTATCCTCCCCATACAATCTGAACCCACCACTTAATTCTGACAAATTTCAGCCAGCTTTTACAACATAAGAATATTATGTACCAGAGTAAAAATCCTCCCCCACCATCACCACAACAATAATTTCTCTCTAAATTATCCAGTCAAAGGACATGGAATTCCTTCCCCCAGATTTTGCCTATCTTAGGGCCAACAGACCCCGAAAAAAAAGGTGGTGGCATCTCCCTAATATACTTCATGTCTTTAACTATTGCCTCATATACAAAACCCATCCCACACTTCTCCACAGCCGGACTTCGTTTCTTTCCTTAAAATGAATAATTGCAAAAACCTCTGTGTGATAGTCATTTACATTCCCCCAGGCAATAACATCCCAGTTCTTGAGGAAATCTTTGCCTAGGCATCTACTAACATAAGAAATTAGACTATCGTACTGGGAGATGTAAGTATCAACTGGCTAGACGTATCCCCACACCACTCTTAACTGCAATATCAATCTATATAAGTTCAGCCAGCTAGTTAACACCGTAACCAGGCCTAATAAAATTAATACTAATGGCTCAATCCTAGACTGGATTTTAGTGTCTGACCCAAATAAGATCACCAAATAAGTTCAGCCAGCTAGTTAACACCGTAACCAGGCCTAATAAAATTAATACTAATGGCTCAATCCTAGACTGGATTTTAGTGTCTGACCCAAATAAGATCACGCCCACTGGTACACTCTCCAGTAGTATAAGTGACCACTTAACAGCTTTTAGACAATGTAAATGTACCCCAACAATTAATAAACATCAGTACAGGGTTACCAGAGATGAATCCCAATTCTGTCCATCTGTCTTTAACCAAAGGTTGCTTAGCATCAACTGGAGTGCACTAAAATCACTTCCCCTTCATGAGGCATCTGAGTTCTTAAGCTCAACCTTCTTCAGCATACTTAACAATCTTGCTCCCTCTTAGACAAAAGAGAGTAAAGACCAACCATGCCAGTTGGCTAACAAGATCCACTAAGGATCTCATGAAACGCAGGGACAAAACATGGAAAATCTGGCAAAAAAAAAAAAAACCCGTCTGACCTTGCCCAATACAAGCATTCCCGAAACCGGTTAAACGTCTAGTACTACAAAACAAAAAAGACCACCACCTTATATTGTAAAATCAACACAAGCAAAACCCAAAGAAATTCTGGAGCTCCCTCAACTCTTTATTAAACCCAGGCTCTAGTAATTATCCTTACCCAGACCCAAATAAAGCACCCATTGAAATTGCTGCAACCATCAACTCCCATTTCATAGATACTATAGCCAGTCTAACCGCTACATTTCCCAAGACCAACTTATCCACCACAGACCTCTCCACAGCTAACACCAGTAAACCTCCTATTCCCAATTTTACTGTATCACCTATACCCACCTAGATTATTAAAAATTGCTTCTAAAACTCAAACCGTGCACAAATGCCCCTGACAGTATGCCTGCCAGATACCTGCAAATCTCAGCCAACTCAATCGCTTACCCTATCAGCATACTTCTCAACAGATATATCCAAGAATCCTGTATGCCTATCATCTGGAAAAAAGCTTATATCCTCCGTCTACACAAGGGGGCCCCAACATAGACACCACCAACTTCTGCTCTATTGCTGTACTATCACCCATCTCCCAAGATTCTGAAAAAATGTATTCATTCTCAACTTCTTCACCATCTGATTCACAACCACATTCTCTCCCCCACCCCACATGGATTTAGGCCAGGAAATAGTGCCACCACATGGACACCGTCAACTGAGCCTGTAATGCTGGTAAAATCATATCTTTACTATTTTTTTTATCTTTCTAAAGCTTTCAAAACTATATCCCACTCTCTCCTTCTATCAAAACTCTCTAACACGAGTACCACACCTCAAACTCTAAACTGGTTCACTCATTACCTCATTAACAGGCAACAATCAACTAAATGACAGCACTCTTACTCCGCTTTCCTAAACACCACCACTGGTGTTCCTCAAGGCTCCATTTTAGTGCCACTTCTGTTTAGCATATTTATCAATAACTTCCACACTGCAGTCTCTCAAGGCTCAGTCATCCATTATGCAGATGTCTCCACTGTCATCTGCACTGCAAACAACTCCTTAGAACTACACCGACTCACCCAAAACTCCCTCGCCTCCACCAAAAATTGGATATCTAATAATTGTCTTGCCCTGAACCCCAACAAAACCAAACTAGTAATCCTTGCCCCCCCAAACAGTCTACACCCCCTACAAAAAGAGAACTTCACCATTCAATCCCTAAATGATACCATCATCCGCATTGAACCTAGCACAAAACTCCTAGGTGTCATCATAGACGAAATCCTCACATTCAACCTGCAGATCCAGTCCAATGTCAAAAAGATGCATCCAAACCTTGGCACTCTCTACCGACACAAACATCTACTCAGTGCATCAGCCCGACTTTCCCTTGCTTCTTCTTTTCTATTACTCTCTCTTTTATATGGTGCTGCCCTCCTCACCATTTCAGTCCTCTCTAAAGTCCAAACTAGACTCGTGCTACAACAAAATTGCTAAGTTTGTAACTAATGCCTCCAACTCATCCCACCACTGCTTATCATTACACAACCTAAAATGGCTTGAACTCGTCAACTCTCACCTTTGTCCAACTTACTACAGCTTACAAATTCATAATCCATCCATGTGCCTTGCTCTGTCTTCTATACTGAGTTTATACCATTCTAACAGACCAGTCCAATCCAACAGTCAGCTGCTCATAAATGTAGAAAAACCCAAACTTTTGGTTGGCCAGATGCCGTTTACCATCTTAAAACTTTGGAACTCCCTCTCCCCAACACTTGGATCCACTTGCTCAGTAACCCTCTTCAAGACATCTCTGAAACAACACCTCTCCTAATCTTGGCTGTGCACATGTTTTAACACCCCCATCTCATGTAACCTAACTTCAGCCATCACAACTATTCTCACCTCTGCTCTATTACTTTGGCATCCTCCTTTCACATCCACCTGTCTTTTTACTTCCTCTGCCTCTCCATCCTGTCCACTTCCCCTCTTATATTAAACCTCATTGTCTTACCATTGATCCCTCCAGTCTATTTCCTTCTCTTCATAACCCTTATAGATCTATACTCTCGCAGCCTACCTTAATATCATGCCACCACTTATATCTGCAACTATATTCACTGACTTTACTGACTGTTACAGGCTATCGTTTAGCTATTACACCTCCTAAATGTGTGAAAAGTTGAAATACCTAGTCTCAAATGAATTCCTATATCTGCTATGCACCCACTGTATGAAATGTCCTATATAAATTTTGCTTGCTGAAAACTACTCATATGGAATGTTCTCATGTATATATTCTGTATTGGTTGTATAATATCTTTGATTTGAGAATGATTACTTGTGTACTGTTTTCACCAATTGTATAACATGCCAATAATATGTACTAATGTTTGTATTAATGTAAATTCTGTATTGTATGTGAAATGTCTTGTATGTGGAGATTTTCTTCCCGGGTCCCCAGTGAAAATGGACACATCTGGCCCAGCTGGAGCATCCCGGTAAACAAATGCAAATAAATAAACATATTTGCCAGAAGATAAACAAAAATATATGACACATGAGACTGGCATTTTGCACACGTTACTTATATCTCCAAAAGTGTGTCCCCGACACTTCAAAACGCACACATTCTGCAGACAATGTTACAGTAAAGAATAAAAGAAGTCATCAACATTGGGGAAATGGATGTGAGATGTCATGACAATAAAGAACTAGGTAGCAAAATTATAATTGCTTGCGTCGTTGAAAGAGACATGTTCTTAACCCAGAGACAGAGTGTTTATACACATTAATATATGAATAATTGGATTCATTTGAGGCTTGATACACAAACTGCAGAAACATAAGGAAAATGCTACATCTCAGTCTTCCTCTGATATTCTCCAACTCCAGTTTGTACTTTATTGTGCTAACAAAGTGTATGCGAAATCTAAATGTTCTCATCAAGGATTAATATGCTACATCTCCCTAACTAGGCTAATGCGGACCAATACACAGCACTGATTTTACATTTTGCCAGTATTTCTTTTTAAGTGTCTCACTGTGGAGTTAATATGCTATGAATCTTAAAAAGGAAGCTCAGACCCCGCAAAGACCTACCAAGTACCCATGCAACAAAACAGTCATCTTCCCTAATACATTCCTCAAAAAGGGTCTAAATTCATAATTCTTTTGTTTTTTGTTCTAAATATAGGACAAAAAGAATTAAGCAATATAAAAAAAAGATAACAATAAAGTCTCTTCAAACTTTTCCCTCTGACTGTAAGTTCTTAAATGAGACCAAACTGCTTTAGGAAGTTGGAGTCAGGCCCTAACAGTAAAGTCTTCTATACAAATACTCATACACTGAAATTGTAATCCTTTCAGGGAGAAACACTTGATAGTACGGAAATCCCTCTTTCATACAGAAAGAACTGCCTCCACTGCCTCATCAAAATGAATGGGCACATTTTCACCTCATTTTACACTTTTTGGAATTCTCTTTGGTACTGAAATGCTTTCAAGTAACTATTGAACTCTGACTTGTAGTCAACAATGATGAAACCAAGTTTTTAGTAAAACACTTCTTATTAAGGCTTTCTATACCACATACAGGTTCATAGGTGTGTACTAGGCTAATGGCCCCAGAGCTTTTACAAGCCTAGCCGATAGGATTACCCTGGCATCGTGCCACCCGACCTTAGTTCCCAGTGCCTCTGTCTAGTAAAGCCACTGGAGTGATCCCTGGGGTGAATTTTTCTATTTCCCATCCACTCATCAAAATTTCTCTTGAAGACTGCCAGTGAGGTGCTCTGGTTGACATGTATGGGAAGACTATTCCATAGCATGGGCAGTCTCTGGGTTATGAACATGTCCCTCCAGCATGTTCTGTTGATTGTGGTAATGAGGTTGAGGTCTGTGGAGTGTGTGGTGTGGAGGGATTGGGATTTCTTAAGATGTAGCATTTCTAACAGAGCTGGGTCAGACATGGCTTTGTAAGTCAAGCAGAGATTGCCTCTAAGTTGGCAGTATGAGATAGACAATAGTTGGAGTTTTTTTTTTTTGAGTCTGTCCATGTTGGGTAAATGTTTAAGGCCTAGGATCCTCTTTGTGAGGTACTTTTGCAGCCTCTCCAGGTGTTTAGTGAGGTACATGCCAAATGGGGCATTGTACTCGATGACTGGCCTAATGAGGGAAGAGTAGAAGGAGACCATGACATCTTTCTTCCTGGATGCAAAACCCTTGGTAATGAGATGTGCCACATAGAACAACTTTCTGACCACAGTGGCAGTGTGGTGGTCGAAAGAGAGGTTGCTGTCAACCTGTGTTCCCAGATCTCTTATAACGCCTTCTGTGTTCAGTGGACTACCATTGATGTGATAATTCATGGGAACCGGGTTTTTCCCAAAGGGGATTATGACACATTTTTTGGCATTGAGCTTAAGGCCATGGTTCTGACACCAGTCATTGGTCTCAGTGAGGCCTTTCTGTAGGATGTCAACATCACTTGGGGAGTTAATAATGGCTTCCAACTTGCAATCGTCTGCGAACTTTTTCAGCCAGAGTCCCTTCCTGTTGGCCTGGACTTCAGAGAAGTAGATGCCAAACAGGAGAGGACCCAGGACCGAACCCTGTGGGACTCCACTCGTGACTGGTCGGCAGTCTGACTTGGAGTCAGCTACTTTTTTACCTGTGAGCCAGTTTGCAACCCACCTAATGGTATAGGGGTTGATGCCTAGCTTAGTGAGTTTTTCTATGATTCCTGAGTGGAGAATGGTATCAAAGGCCTTGGCCAGTTCAAGGCAGGCCGTATGAACCACCTTGCCTTTATCCATAGCTCTGGTGACGGACTCAAAGAAGTTGACCAAGTTGAGCAGGCATGATCTACTCTTCACAAAACCACACTGTGTGGGATCCAATGTTTGGAGATTCCCTGTATCCTTGTTTATTAGGTCCATGATGATGTATTCCATAGCTTTGCGTATCAGACTGATCAGGCTAATGGGGCAATACTTCCCAGGGTCTGTAGTCACTCCTCCTTTGTGGAGAGGGATGACTGTAGCATGTGCCATTCAGTAGGGACAAAGCCTGAGGTGAGTCTGTGATTGAGCAGGGCACACAGATGAGGTACCAGTTCGCTCTGTAGTTCATGTAGAACACATCCAGGGATATTGTCAGGTCTCATAGAAGCTTTATTCTTGGCCTTGGACAGTGCTGTTTTAACCTGTGCAGCAGTAATACTGGGTGCCTGGCAATCTACTGGTATTGTGACTGGTCCTTGGGGGAGGGGGTAAAGTTGGCACTGAGTCCGTCTGGCAGTATATTGGCATTATCTGTTGGCTCTGTGTAGGAGGTACCATTGTGCAGTAGCTCAGAGCAAGTCTGGGTATTGCCGTGGAGATTCTTTACATAACTGTAGAAGGCCTTGTTGTTGTCTTTACTATCTGCTGCAATTCTGTTTCCATAGCTAGCTTTAGAGGATTTGATGAGGGATCTCAATTTTGTTGAGGCTGATAAGGGTGTTTTTCCAGTCTTGAGACTTCACCTTATTCTGCATCAGTTTCCTCCTTCTGTTGTACAATTTATTTATGGCAGGGGACCACCAGATTGGCTTCCTTTTTTTGGAGGAGAGCGTCTTGGTTCTGTTGGGTATGGCGAGATCCATACATTTGTGTACATGTTCGTAAAGTGCATTGGTGTATGATTCGGCAGTCATGCAACTATTCTCTATTTATTTGCATGGGTGCCATGAAGTTAGCCACCTCTGTTTTTAGGAGCCCAAAGTTAGCTTTGAAGAAGTTTTTCATGGTGGCTACCTTTGTTTGTGGGGATGTGGATTTCCAAGGTGATTAGTTTGTGGTCTGATCTAACCAGGGAGGGGTTGACTATTGGTGTAGAGCAACAGTCGCCCATGTTAATAATGATGACCAAATCAAGGATTGTGCTACCTCTAGTGGGGGTAAGAACAAACTGGTCCAAGGTATTGGAATTAATGAATTCCAGGAAATGTTGAGCAAGTGTTTTGGTACATGAGTAGTTTACCCAGTTAATGGAGGGTTAGTTGAAGTCGCCCAGTATGAGAGTGTTAGGTTGGACCCTAATATTCTCCAGGGTGCTTAGCAATGTAGAGTGTGAGTCTTGAGACATGGTTGGGGACCGACAGCCGGCTACAACCTGAATCGCTGTCCTACCCAATGTTAGCTGCACCTGAAATATCTCAGATGCATTATGTTGTGCTACCAGTCTGGAGGTGTGCGCATCCTTTTTGAATATGAAAACACCACCACCTTTGGAGCTTTGGTCCAAGTTCTGGGGCCGGAAGGTGTGGAATGAGATATAGTCTGGTAGTGCAGAGGTACTTTCTGCTGCCTTGAATCAGGTCTCTGTTCTGGCACAAATGTCGATATTCTCCATTTTAAGGAGTGCTTCGAGCGAGTGCATTTTGAGATTTAGACTTCTAGCATTGAGCATCATGACCCTCAGACTGCATTTATTTGTAGCTGTTATGGTGGTTATTTGGTCTTTGGAACATCACCTAAAAAAGGCACTATATGAGGTGGCAAGAGCCTTTGACAGTATGTGGAAGCCCAGTTGCAGGCCATCTCTGGCAAAGCATCTTGGTCTGTGAATCGTGTCATCCCAGGCAGACAGTTACTGGATCCCCCCTAGAATGACACCAGAAACTTAGCCAGTTGTTGAAATCAATCATTTTCTTCTTGTATTGTGGTATAATTCTAGGTGATGGTAAGATGCTGCTCAGGACTAGGGTCATAACCGCCTGGGCTACATAATCCGAGAGCTCCTCCATGCCTCTTTTCATGTAGTCCAGGGAGATGCATCTTAGGTCATTCACACCCACATGTACAATGACAGTCATATTTGCACCTGTTGTTGAGGGACTTGAGTGCGTATGTTGTTATAGCATTTTGTGGGAATATTGCCATTATTTGTATAGCTTTTACTTAGCATGCAAGTACAAAATACTAGTTAAAATGTAGTTAATGGTATAAATTGCAAAAACTGTGTGTGCTTGTGAAGACTGAGATGAAAAAATCGCAACAAAATTTTGAAATAGTATTGGATGTTAACACTAGATGCATAGGGTAAATGGCAACTTCAACAGATAGTTTGCAAACAAGCATGTTTCCCTATGTTCCATGTGTGGTCACTGTACCCTGTCAGTCTCTTAGTGCTGGAATTCTGGACACAGCCTAAAATGGTCAGGGATCGAAGGCCACAAACAGAGATGTTAAATATTGCTCTTATAAACTTACAAAGGACTTGTGTTAGCATGCATTTTCTGAAGACTCTGAATTCTCAAAATGTCTCTCATTATTTAGTGACTTCAGTCCTCATTGATTTGCCAGAAAATCACAAATTTTATGATAAATGCACAAAAATAAGAGGAAAAAATATGAACAGTGTATGAAAATCTGGGCATTCAAAGATATTTGGCAGTCACTGACCATCAGTGGCAGAGGGCAAATGAACAGAGAAGTGCAACCATTCATCTTTACTGATATGTTCTGAATCTTATTTTCTATGAATTTACTACTTAAGTTGAAACGTGCATAGTGACTAGGTAGTCAGTATTGGTTTGCATTCCAAAGTCACCTAAATTTGAGGGTCTCTGGTAGCAAATGTTTGTATTGAAGTTAGTGGAAAGTAAGCACTGCAAATAAATATTGATATTCAATGTAACCGATTGTAAAACAGTATGCTAGTGGTAGAGCCTGGCACCATGTCTTTATTACAGTATAAGCTATTACAAGACGATATGTTAGTGGAAGAGCTTGGCTCCATGTCCTGATTACAATATAAGCTATTACAAGACAATATGTCAGAGCTATTACAAGACAGTATGTCAGAGGTAGAGCTTGGGTTCATGTCTTGTTTACAGTATAAGCTATTACAAAACAATATGTTAGTGGTAGAGCTTAGCTCCATGTCTTGATTACAGTAAAAGGTATTACAAAGCAATATTTTAGTGGTAGAACTTTTCTTCATGTCTTGAGTCCCAGTGACTTCCTTTTAGGTGACTATATGTACTACAACTTGCAAGCTGCAATATAATTGGTTTGGGGAAGAAAATGGTTAACTGAGTTAGTATCTCACTCCCTGGCAGAATGAAGATTTATAATGAGTCACCACAATAGAAAGTCAAGTTGTACAAAAGAAAACTCTTGTCTGTTGGCACATTTGCACATAAAAGCTATTTGGAGCACTTTATCTTCATAAATGTAACACCTACTTATTCTGTAGTTCTAGAATAAGACTATAAGGATCACAAGGAGGTAGACATACCTAGTTAGAATATGGTTGGTGTAAACGGCTTGACTGATGCTCCTAAGACAAAAATATGTTAAATCATAAGGATGCTCAGAAGTGTACTTGGTGTCAGAGCACTTTGGTCCAAAGGTTGATGACTGCTTTTTTAGTCATTTCATCAGAAGTGAAATCATATGCTGTCAGCAGTCAGCTCAAGAGAGGTACACGGGTATCAAGTAATCTCCATTTTGTCCTGTCTTGGGTCACTTGACAGGAGTGATTGCTGGACAGATCCAGGAAACCACAACATGCAGAGAAGGCATTATTTTGCTGATGCAGCTGCATGGAACGAGTTCAGCTTCCAGCTTTAGAAGACCTCCCATTTACCTGGAGAGTCTGGAGATGGGAATTCAGAATGGAATCCTTTTTATGATGTCAGTAGCTTAGGTGGTAGCAAGCATCAGTGGTCTAAAGTGCTTGTCATGACAGTAATCTAAATTCTGCTGGTGGCCATCTGAGGAGAGACTACCTTTCTGGTTAAAAAAAAAAAAGTAAAGTACAGGAGGCTGTAGCTACAGTGTTGTGTCTCTTGCCTCTTTTTCTCCATCAGCGGTACAGTGGTGCAGTGGTTAAAGTTGTTGCCTCACAACAGGAGGTTCTCCAGTTCGATTCTCGACTGGGGTGCCTTCTGTGTGGGGTCTGCATGTCCTCCTTGCAGTTATGTGGGTTTTCTCCTGGTGCTCCAGTTTCCTCCCACGTTAGAAAGACGTGTGCCTGGAGCGTTTCTACCTGGGCCTCCGCTGAAAATTGGCTTGTTCCAAGTTGGACTTCCCCAGTAAACAAATGTTAAATAAAGAAAGGAAGTACAGTTGACAACATGCCAATACTGCATTTTCAAAAAAATACATCTCATTGATGAGGTAGTAATACTGGGTGTAATCTGTAAGATGCATAGTGCACGTTCCAGCAATAGTCTGTTGTACTGGGGGCTTCCTGCATGCTTGTACAACCTTGTAACTTGTTGGTGCTTTTCCACATGCATTGAAGTACCATAAGTTCAATTTTTGTTTTGTATCCCATTCTTTGACACAGAAAGTGTCCCATCAGTAGGGTACATGGTACATCCCACACTGCTTGATCTCATACAGCTAAACAAAATGACCACTACAATGTCCATGCCAAAGATGGTAATATTCACAGACCTAGAAATAGAACATACTGGAACAATAGATTCCTGTGCCAAGGAATCCTGTATTTATGGAATAAACTTCCAGTGCATTTCAAGCAGTGGATCATATGGGTTGTTTTCAAACATATTCTGGATGAATAGCTGGAAGGTTATAAATCCATCATGAGGTATATAGCTAGGTGCTCCAGGATCGTGCAGCTTAACTCATTTGACTAATCAGGCTCAGCTGGCTCGAATCACAGGGGTTATTGACCATGCCTGCTATACACTGATGAACTTATCAAGCTAACACATGTACCAAGTGTCCTGCAAATGTCAGTGATGCACATAAACAGAGTATATTTATGGACAAGAGCAACAGTTTGTGGATAACTGAAATTCAATATGGCTATCTAGTGGTATGAGTACTTAGCCAAAAAAATAAAATAAAATCACAAATAGGAAAAGTATTTGCAATAACAGCATGCCAATGCCAAACAAAAAACTTATGTAGGTACTGCAAGTAATGCAGGTTTCCTCTTCATCCAAAACTGATGACACGCATCTGAAATTCCCACACTCCAGTAGAAAAAAAATGTGCATTATCTGTTGAGAAACAGTAAGTCCCATCTCGCAAACCCCTCATTCAGGTCTTCGATCCGTTATATCTCCAAGGTATGAAGAACAGCTGTTTGTGATGCCCTTGCATAAAGGATGTCCTCTACTGACCCTCAGAATCACAGGTATATTAATCTTACTAGAAATATTTTCAAGAATAATTCGTACATTTTATTCACAATGAAATAGGTGACCTGAAATCCCTTGATGCTAAAAAGTTTGCAAAATGCAAATCTTGTCTGCTTGTCTGGATTGACTTCTTGGAAAGGGCTAAACAGGCCACAGCCTACATGGACCCTTGTGTAGGTCATTGACACTGCCTCCCATGCTGGAATTCTTGACAAACTCTTCCAATTCAGCATTAACTCATGTAGCTTGCTGGATAGCTAATTGGCTTTGACAGAAGCCCTATTGTTGTTTGCTCAAGAAAGTAGTGTCACCAGCAGTGTCCTACAGGTTTCTAAGCTGGGCACCCTTGCCTTTGATATACATGTATGTACATGTCATAGAAAAGGATTAAGTCTACATGACATGGGATCACCCATTACCAACAGTTCAAAAGGTAGAAGCACAAAAACCAGATATAGCTGTCCATGAAAAAAAGACAGAAGTAGCATTGATCATTAAAATCACTACACCCAGTGACTACAGTGTCTTGCATACAGGGAGAGACACAAAGTCATAAAATATCAGGATTTGCAGACAGAAAGGAGAGCAGTGTGGAAGTAAGATAGCAGTAGGGGCAATGGGTCTTATAAAAAAAAAAATCTGCAATTGTATTTAGTTTCGTTACCAGTACATGTAACTCCATATGAATTGCAGGAGTCGTCATTACTGGGCACATTATGGGTGCTGCGAAGAGTACTCCTGGCTGACATCAAAGACTGAAACAATGCTAATTTCATGAACTTGAATCGTGCTTTCACTTAGGAATGGAGTCCATTCCCATCATAGTAATAGAAACCCAAAAGACTTGGAGAAATTACAGTGAGAGAGAAGTATAGCTAGATAGATGGGTGTATGTCTTTTTAGTGAAACTCAAGACATTGAAACTCAAAATATTGAGTCAGTTTATCAACAACTTATTGAAACCAAGAAAACTTAAAAACAAAAAACAGAACAAGCGATTTTGTACAATGTAAATTGATTTGTTGATAACTGTTATGAGTGTTTTTTTTAAGTTGCTTAAGTAATATTGCAGTTTTCTTTATTATAGTGTGCTGTATTGTGTTATCTGGTGGTGCATTTCCATTTTCCCCCTTTCTTTCACTGTAGAGGATCTGTGGAGTTGTTTATATATAAGTTGTGGTAAAGGGGGCATGCACCCTGAAAAAAATTGTTACGATTTTTTTTTTGAGACTTGTTTCGATATGCTTCAATTCAGTAAGTTCAGTTTCAATAACATATATAGGCCATAGGAGTTTAGTAGGCTAACAGCTTAAGACCCATTATAAGCCTAGCTAGTATTACGTGAATTTTACTTGATTTTCGATCCCTAAGGTATTGAGGATGGCTTAGGTTT